>NC_077230.1:84008001-84308001 GCF_027887165.1 Monodelphis domestica
GTCTGGAGATCAGAGGCTGCAATTCCCAGGCAGGAAGCTTCCCGAGTCCTTATTTGGAAAGTGCCTTTTTTCTTTCTGAGAATGTATCTGCTGGGCGCCGGGAAAGCCTGGAAGCTCCCAGCTCCGCAGCGAGCGGAGCCTTGTTTACTTTCCAGCTATTTCATTCCGTCAACACTGGGTCACGGGTGGCTGCGGGAGGGCACAGGATGGGAGGGGCTGAGGGGGAGGCCACCGCCACGAGTCACATTAGGCCAAGCCAAGGGTCGTGGCCAGGTGATGGGCTATGCTAGGGAGAGGCACGTAAATACAGTTGGGCCAGAGGGGCCAGGCAGGAAACAGAGTCCCTGTAAACAGAGCAGCATCTCCCGGGTCAGACAAAACAGGAAGGCATGGTCTGACTAAAAAACTAGAAACTGGAGTTGGATCCAAGGTCCAGATTCAAATGGGGTGAGAAAATAGAAAATGGCTTGCAGGAGCTGCTAGGTAGTACAGGGGACAGAGTTGTAGGCCTAAAGACTGGAGGTCCTGGGTTCAAATCTAGCTGTATGACCCTGGGCAAGTCACTTAACCCCTTTTGCCTAACCCTTACCATTCTTCTGTCTAAGAATTGATACTAGGACAGAAACTAAGAGTTCAAGTTTTTTTTTTTTTAAGGAAAAAAAATGGATTGCAGTCAGGGTTCTTGGATGCAATTAAGATGGTCCACACCAGCATCACAAATCAAGTCTATTGATTCAAAGACAGAGGGGAATTGTCCTCCACCGGAGTCTGATGACCCTGATGTGTATGTATGTGGAGCCCAGCAACAATAGTTGTAGGTCAGTAGATGAGGAGAGGTAAAATTTCCCTCACAGCTTCATCTTTTTTTTTTTTAAACCCTTACCTTCCCTCTTGGAGTCAAAACTGTGTATTGGCTCCAAGGCAGAAGAGTAGAAAGGGCTAGGCAATGGGGGTCAAGTGACTTGCCCAGGGTCACATAGCTGGGAAGTGTCTGAAGTCAGATTTGAACTCAGGGAAGATGAGTCTTCCTGACTCCAGGCTGGGTGCGCTATCCACTGTATCACCTAGCTGTCCCATGAGGGCAGAGGCCACATTCCCCCCCCCCCTTTTTTAGCTCTAGCAGTTGGTACAGTGCCTGTTATATAAAGATTTATTGAATTGAATTCTACAAGACTGTCTAACTTTCTCATTTTATTTCTGGGGATTTCAGAGTTCTCCTCCAAATTGTTTCATGTTGGTGAATGGACAAAGCAACGTTTCACCTTGAGATTCCCCATGTTGGAAAGAAGGAAGACTCAGATAGTTAAAACACAACATTGAAACTATCATTAATTCTAGTATCAACACCATCTAGTGGTCAACTGGCCATCTAAAGGGGACCTGAATAATAAATGGTTAAGAGCCTAGAGGTTTGATAACTCAAGTTCAAGCTCAAAGGGCAAGCTGTAGGGTGTGAAAGCAACATTAAGATTTCAGGAATTTAGGGGGCAGTTGGGTAGCTCCGTGGATTGAGAGCCAGGCCCAGAGACAGGAGATCCTAGGTTCAAATCTGGCCTCAGACACTTCCTAGCTGTGTGACCCTGGGCAAGTCACTTGACCCCCATTGCCTAGCCCTTACCACTCTTCTGCTTTGGAACCAATACACAGTATTGACTCCAAGACAGAAGGTAAGGTTTTAAAATAAATAAAAATTTAAAAAGTGTTTATTTTTTTTAAAAAATATTTCAGGAATTTATCACTCACTAAAAGGTTTAAATCTTATTTATTTAAATTACACCTAGATTCTCAAGTAGGGTCTCGGATGATTTCAGAAGCCATGATGGCTTTCCAGACTTTTGTGGTTGTTTTTAAATTCTTTCAGTTGTGCTTGACTTTTCATAAGACCATTTGGGGTTTTCCTAGCAAAGATATTGGAGCGGTTTGTTATTTCCTGGTTTCGTTAATTTTACAGATGAAGAAACTGAGGCAAACAAGGTTAAGTGACTTGTCCAGGGTCATGTCACTACTAAGTGTCTGAAGCCAGGTTTGGATTTAGTTCTTCCTGACTCCAGGATCAGCACTCTATCTGCTGAGCCAACCAGCTGCCCTCCTTGTTGTTGAGTTGTTTTTTTAAATTGTGTCCTACTCTTTGTGACCCCATTTGGGTTTTTTTGGCAAAGAGGCTCGAGTGCTTTGCTTTTCCTTCTCCAGAGCTGCCCTCGCCTCTTTCCAAACACCCCCCAACCCTGATCACGTTTAAAATTCCTTCATGAGCAAAGTCTTCCATTTCCCAATGACAAACATCAGGCTGAATCCTCCCACCCAGGTCCCAGCACTATTCGTTGAATTGAATTAAATTGGTGAAGGTGAGTGGAAAACTTGTATTACGATTTGTTTTCCGATGTCGTGCCTCGGAGATGTTGTTCTGTTTGTGTACTCAGCTTGCTCCTAAGAGAACATTGTGTTTTAAGTCGCCCAGACCTGTCCTCAAAGGAGACAGTGTGTTACTGAAGCAAAGCATTATGTGGAAATCTTTTCTCTGGCTGGGAGGGGGAAAGCAGCAGGAGCAAGGCCAAACTTGTCCAGAGAGAGCAGGAGGCTCACGGAGCCAGGGAGCCGGCATCGTCCTGAAGAGCTTCTCTGCTTCAGCAGCAATTGACAAGCATCTAAGTGCCAGTGACGTGCAGAAGAGACAGCAGGACATGTTGGATGGATGGAGAGCTGGACTTGAAGCCAGGAAAGCCTGGGTTTGAGTCTCCCCTCTAATGCTTACTTTGTGACCCCTATTGGGGTTTTCTTGGCAAAGATACTGGTGGTTTGCCATTTCCTTCTCCAGTTCATTTTTACAGATAAGGAAACGGAGACAGAGTTAAGGAACCTGTCACACAGCTCCTAAGGATCAGAGGAATTCCCCGACTCCAGGTCCTTAGCATCCTACACTTCTAGATAACTCCCCAAGTCTAGAAGTTACTGACTTACATTGGCAGACAGAGTTTATTCCCTTAGGGATTCCAGGAGTCAGCTATGTAACACAATGGATAGAGAGCCAAGCCTAGAGTCAAGAGGACCTGGGTTCAAATCTGGATTTAGATGCTTCCTAGCTGTGTGACCCTGGGCAAGTCACTTAACCCTGATTAACCCTTGTTGCTCTTCTGTCTTAGAATTGATATTAAAATAGAAGGCAAGGGTTAAAAAAAAGTGCAGCAAAAAGCACTAGTAAGAAATCACAGAGAAGCAAGAGCACAAAAAACCTCCAATGAATGATTCATTAATATTGTTATTTTCACTTGCTAGTTTATGTGATAATTTTCCCCATAGAATTCATATTGATTTTTTTGATCCATTTTCTTT
The DNA here is from genome assembly GCF_027887165.1 of Monodelphis domestica. Classification (NCBI taxonomy): domain Eukaryota; kingdom Metazoa; phylum Chordata; class Mammalia; order Didelphimorphia; family Didelphidae; genus Monodelphis; species Monodelphis domestica. Next base: position 84,011,332 of record NC_077230.1, read on the forward strand.
TGCAACATGGCTAATATAGAAATATTTTGCATGACTACACATGTATAATCTATATCAAATTGTTTGCCTTCCCAAGGAAACAAGAGGGTAGGGAGAAAGGGAGAGAACTTGGAAATCAACATTTTAAAAAAATGCATGCTAAAATTTTTGATTACATGTAATTGAGAAATGAAAAAATGAAACGAAATGAAAATTTTAAAATTTCACATTTATTTGCTAAGTACAATGTTTTATTTAAAAAGATTTAATTAAAATAACAGGAAAGATAATGAGCAATCAAAACAACATAATGAATTTAAGTTTTCCTAATTCTTATAGATTGTAGCCCTGTTTTCCTTTAATATTCTGTACTCCTTTGAATGGCCTTTGGGTTCCAAGTATTTCCATAAGATTACTTTCTGTTGTTCCATATTCTTATTTATATCAGTTTTACAGAGGCAAAAAACCTAGAGATTGGGTAACTTTATGAAAATTCTACACATTGGCCTTTTCCATACTAAATTCAAAGTTCAAAAATTAAAATAAAAAAAATTTGCTTAGCTATCTGTATTTGTTTTTTTTTTCAGCATAGGGGTTGGGGGGTAGAGAAAATAAATATATATTAATTTTTTAAGAAGGCATACCTAGAGAGCCAGGCCTAGAGATGGGAGGTCCTAGGTTCAAATCTGGCATGAGACACTTCCTAGCTGTGTGACCCTGGGCAAGTCACTTAACCCCCATTGCCTAGCCCTTACCACTCTTCTGCCTTGGAGCCCATACACAGTATTGACTCCAAGACAGAAGGTAAGGGTTTGAAAAAAAGGAAGGCATTACCTCTTTGAAAATTCACTAAAATAATATAAAATAAGCTAAATTTCTCTTAATGGATTAACCTAAGAATCTAAAGGAGAATGGAAAGCTGAGTCAATCTGGAAAATAAGAATTCATGATAGATAGCTTTTATTTCAGTTAACAAAGTTATATATATATATATATGTATATATATATATTTATTTATTTCAGTTAATTAAGTTATGTGTGTGTGTGTGTGTGTGTGTGTGTGTGTGTGTGTGTGTGTAATGTTTTGTAGTTAGAGTTTAAACAAATCCTGCCTGGCCAGGACAAGCAAAATAAATGTAGCCATGTTTCTGAGGAAAAAAAGAAAGTTATTGAGGATTGAATGAGTGGTAAGAAAGGGTTGCTATTCTTATTTGTCCTTCATTTTCAAGAGTATCAGTGACGTCAAGGGGTCATATCTTGAGTTGTACGTGAATTGGATTTAGGTGAGGCAGAATCGCACAAAGTCATCAGCTTCACTCTCTGTTGAGTGTCATTGAATTCCAGTGACAAGACAAGGATCAGGACAACTGGCAATGACCTGGGATGTTGTGGATGATCTTGGCATTTCCAGAGTCTGATCAAGTTCCAAGCTTTGAGCACTCCACAGCACCTGCTATAACCACCTGCATGGCTATTGGAATAAACTGTTCTCATCCACCTATTCCACCAGGTGAAATCTTCCCATGCTTGAGGTTGGCACTTCCCTAATTCACAGATGGATTTGTGGGCCACCCGCTACCCTCAACCTGGTTAAACCTTTTGGCTGCTGTGCCTGCTACAGCTTCTTGGAGTCACATATAAGAGTTGAATGCCAGGTGAACACCAAAGATGGATGAGCAGCCCTGAAAAGGACAGGGCAAGCCCTCAAACCAGAGGTCCTAGTTCTTCCTGAATACCTAGACACTCCCCAAGGTCACATAACCAATGAGGGTTTGAGGCTGGATTCAAATTTGTGAGGATGAGCCTTTCTGATTCCAACTCCCTTGCCCCATCCACTATGCCATCTACTTGCCCTTTGTGAGAAAGAGTTGGCACTGAGTGCTTATAGTTCTTTTAGAAGCCTAGCAGTAGAGGTGAGGAGAATATTTCCTAATAAATGTCAGAGAAGTTGTAATGCATTCCTGTTTGAAATGTAGTTTCAGATTATGGTTAAGCAGAGAAGCTGGTGCTCTAGTGCCTGGTGAAGTCAAACAAGTCATTGAGGATATATAACTGCCAACTGGCTTAAGGAAAACCTTCCTAAAGAATGACCTGAGAAGTGGAAATATGAAAAATATAATCTATATAGAGATATCTGCTTGGTGGATAATGCCTTCTAAGGTGTAGGGAGGTGAAGGAAGATGAGATAGTTGGAAATAAATTCTATTAGTAAGAAAAAGAGAGAGAAATGAAAAAAGTTTCATTGGAGAACTAGGAGTAAGACATGTATAATAAGACAACAAAAATAGTAGAAACTGTCCTTAGAGGCTAGCTAATGGAATACCTTCATTTCACAAATGATAAAACTGGGGTCCAGAGAAAGTATCTCACCCAAGGTCATAAAGCTAGTGAGTGAGTGGCATTACCAAGACTCAAACCTATGTGCTTTCTATTAAACCATACCACTTCTTAGCACATTAGATAATTATATGAGAAAGGTTTCCAGCTACGATCATGGGTTCTTGTTGATTTCAAGGGAAAATAGTCCAATTAAGTTGAGACATTCACCCTTGATAAGTTCCTTGTTTTGTATCAGTTCCCATCTTTCCTTGATCCGTATCTTCTTCCTTATATCACAGTGTGAATTTCTCCATCTGGAGGAAGAATAGTTGAAATTAAAGCAAAAAATTAAAGGAAACTATCTCCTTCACCCTTACCCATTTCTCATGTCTCTGTCTGGAGGAAGAATTGGTCCTTGGCCAGAAACAGCTGCCAGAATGAATGATTCCATTAGCCAGGAGTGGGCTTGATAATGAGTGATTCTGGAACTTCCTATGAATGTCCCAAAAGATTCCCTATAAGCAAAGTGGTGAGGAACACAGCAGATCTAAAAAGGAGCAGCAAACGCAAGAATCCACAAAAAAGTGGAGTCCCCAGAAATTGGAATTTTGAATTCTTAGGAACATAAGGAAACAAAATAAACAGACCAACAGAGCTCCTACTGGACTGTGAGAAGTTATATATATATATATATATATATATAATACCTAGTATCACATTGAATAACTAGATCATAAAGGCTTCAAGAATTTATCATGAGGTCAAATATTTGTATAGTAAATGTTTCTGAAATGCCTATTCTATGCAGAACACTGTGCTATTTGTTGGGAGAGGTAGTGCAATTAAGTAAGATTCAGGCCCTGCTCTCATGGGGCTCCCAGTCTAATACAAGCCAATTAAATATATTTCCTAATAATTCATGGTAAGTGCATAAGAGAGGTACAAACCAAGTATTTTGTGAACTATGAAGGAGAAAGTGTGCTTAGTGTCTGGGAAGATCAGGAAAGGCTGAAGGAGCTGAGAGCTGAGGATGGGCCAGATTTGCTAAGGTGTTGACTTGAAGGAGGCTATTCCAGATGTGGGGGCCAGTGTGAAGAGCCTGTGAGCATGGGAGGAGGATAACATGAATCTTGTATGAGAGTGACGAGTGACCTAGCTTGATTAGAACATAGTAAGGGTTGAGGGGGAAAGAGTAAGATGTGTCAGGACCCTGGCCAGGGGTAGCCAAGAAACTGAGAGCAAAAGCTCTGGATCAGCACTATAGCAAGGGATAGGGCTTGAAGGGCTTCCATCTGATTTTCTCGGAATACAGGGACAACATGTAATCGGGCATTTAAGAAGGAAAATGAATTAACCTTAGCACTGATAGACATAGAAGAGGCACAACTCAAGAGACTCATAGCAATTTTGAAAGCTCTCAGAGTGTGATTCAGATCCACGTGAGCTAGCCTCTGGGGTGTGGAAAGGGCACACTGCATTGTTGGAATACCCAAGAGCCAGCCTTCCCTGTTATGGGTGTGGATTTGTGTGCCAATCTCAGGGCACCAGCTCTTGGGAAATTGGTTCAAGCTCTCTGGGAGCCTTTGTTTCCACTTCTTCTGGGTACTTTGTGTTGTTGGAACTCCTGTGTCCCTGCTTTCTAGGGGTCAGCCCTCAATTATTAGGCGAGTCCGAAATCAGAAAACGCGGGATTCCTCTGAAACAGAACGTCACTGAGACGCTGCTGTCCAATCAACCCTGAGGAGCCACAGACACCGTAGTACAGCCAGCCGGCACCCCGGCTCTTTCTCCTCTCTCGCTGGAAGGCCTGGCAGACTGTTCACAGCTCACTTCAGGGCTACATCAGTTGCAGAGGGATATTGGAAAGATAGTTGGACTTGACTATTTGTTGTTGCCCTAGCCTCCTCCACAAGAATGTAGGCAGCTGCAGCCAGATTCTCTCCGGAGCGGAGCCTGCTCTCTTCTCACCACCCACATTGGAGGGGCAGTAAGAGCAAGCACGCACTGGCTTTTCCTGGTCAGGGTGAACGAGCACTTAAGGCACAGCCTCGCCCTTTTAGGACACTTCTGGTGTGGGTAGTCCTTTTGATAAGGAAGTGGGGAGGAGCTGCTTTCGTCTAGACCGGAAAGAAGGGAGCTGCCCTCCTTCGGGAGCTCCTCAGGCTTTAAAGGGTGAGAAAGATATTCTGGTGTCATGGATAAGAGACTTGGCCCCAGAGTCAGGGAGAGCTGGGTTTAAACCCTGCATTATCAATATCATGCATATTCACGGAATGACTATGAGCAAATTACTCTTGGAGCCTAGATCACCTCCTGAAGACTAAAAATTGCAGCGCAAAGGCCAATTTGCATTGGGAAAAGGATTTTCCTCCCAAGGACGTAATTAAACCAATGAATTTATACCTATTTCACACATACCCTCCCTCCTCCATTTCCTCTCTTGACAGGATAATTTTACCTGACAAGAAATGCTACAGACACAGTAAACCTACAGCAGAACTTTTCACCGAGTCTATCATGTCCCGAGGCTTGGGTGATAGTCTAGTTAGAAAGAATTCTCTGGTGGAGAGCCCCAGCAGACTTTCTGACGTCCTGTCTTCTTGAATAATACAAACACACACATATGTGATATATATTTTATTTTTCTCTTTTAAAAAGATTTGTTTATTTTTAAAGATTTTCCCATGGTTACACGATTCAAGTTCTTTCCCTCTCCTCTTTCCTCCCCCCTCCCAGAGCTGACAAGCAATTCCACTGGGTTATACATGTGTTATGTGACATATATTTTAATTAATGATTGTTAGGAAGAGATGTCTTTTGTAGATTTGATGAGGACAAGAAGCTTGGAGTGAGGATAGCTAATATGTTGGATGGCATGATCTAGATTCCAAAAGATCTCAGCAAGCTCAAACAATAATGGGATGACAAAATAAAATTCAATTTCAAAGGAAAAACTATATGTGGGGTGGGGAGTTCAACTTCACAGATATAGTTTGGGGAAATGTGACCAGACAATAGTTCTTTCAAAATAAATCTGGTGGACTTTAAGCTCACTTTGAATCAACAGTGATGAGTCCCAATGTAAATACCTTGGTCAGATCACAATTTGCATTCTAGTGCTCAGTTTGAGGCATTACACTTGGCAACATATAGCATGTCTAAAGGAGACAGTAGGAAATGGAAAGAAGTGGAGACAAAAATCTAATCAAGGGACAAGGAATATTTATCCTGGAGAAAAGACTTAGAGAAAACAATAGCTGTTTTACAAGTATTTGAAGGATTATTTCATGGAGGAAGGATTAAGTTTGCTCAATTTGGCCTTGGAGGGTAGAATTAGGAATAATAGGTAGAAAAGGCAGAGGCAGATTTTGGTTTGATAAAAAGAACATCTTAATAATCAGCTCTCCCAGAGTAGAATGGACTGGCTTGGGGGGCAGTAGGATGCTGACCACTAGAGGTGTTCAGATGTCAGGGATGTTGTAGAAGGAATAGTATGGATGGACTAGATGACCTCTGAAATGCCTCCCATCCTCTGAGACTAATTCTGTAATTATTATGGAGGAAAAAGCCTCTGCAACATGTTCAGGGTCAGATCCATTGGAGGAACCAAGGGATATATATATACATACATATATATATATATATACACATACATGTGTATTAATATATATGCACATATATAGAGAGATATATTTACATTCTTACATTGAATTTTAATCTAGTACAACATGTAATTAGAGAGATCTCTGAAACTTTAAGACATTTTCAAGAGCAATCTAAATGGTTCTCTGGTTTGTCATTAATATGCTATGGTATAAATCAGGACAGTATGTTTATCTCAGAGAAGTTAGGTTTCCACTGAGAAAATGATTCATCAGTTTAACCATATCATTAGGTCTTAATTTTCTACTTTAAGTATAATTTTGAGCTTTAATTTCTTGCTTCTTCTGTATACCTTTATGGGAAACATGATGCAGCAACTGTAATGTTAGCATTATATCAAGGGAGCTAGTTGTAAGTTGTGTATATAAAGGAATTTTTGCAGTGAAGATCAAATCAGGTTGGGAAGAGGTCGTGTTTGTTGGTGAGCCTTTTTAGGGAAGGGGATGAACAAAGAGTTAAAGGGAAAGCATTTGGTTGTGTAGGTCTGGCAAGAGTGATAGGTTTTTATCATTCATCTCAGTCATTGGCTAACTGAAAGAAAGTTCCATTTTGTAATTCAGCAAAGAAGCATCTGGAAAACTAAAAAGTCCTTAGTCTATGTGACCTGGAGGAAGCAGGCTTCCAAGAGTTTCCCAGGCTATGGGAGTCCTGTTTCTTCTTGCAAGTCTCTGTTTCCATTTAATTGTCTGTGACCACCGACATTAACAATGTAGAAAAGAACATCCCAACTATAAAACTTTGGGAAATGAAGTGAACTGGGAATTGTGTGAAAATTTACTGCATAGAAGGAAGGCCTATTTAGAAGTACTGGAATGGAGGAAGAAGAGAAAGACCCCTGACAAGATTACCATAGGGTCAAGATGGCTTAGGGCCTCCAAATGAGACAAAGGTAGAAGGTTCAAGTCATTGGTTCTAGGGTTTCAGAAAATATATTTACTAAATTTTTTTTGTCAGGAAATGTGTAGTGTCCCTTCCATGTAAGACTCTACCTAGAGTAATAGTTGCCCAAATTTTCAAGTATGAAGGCTTCTTCAAATATTACATTTCAAAGTCCACCATCCTCATGATAATAATCATACCATCTTTTAAAATTCTTATCATCCATCTTAGAATCAATACTTTGTATTGGTTCAAAGACAAGAGCAATAAGGACTAGGCAATGGGGGTTAAGTGACTTACCCAGGGTCATCCAGCTAGGTAGCATCTGAGGTCAGATTCAAACCCAGGACCTCTCATCTCTATCCACTAAACCTATCTACCTGCCCTAAATATCATACTATTAATATAGTTTGATTTATAAAATATATAATAAAAATGCTATGCAACAATTAAAAAAAACTTATACTTTGTTAATCACAACATGTTAATTTGTAAAACAGTAATATGTATACACAATAAATATATTATTTATTAAATCTATCATAGGTATGTTTTCTTATTAATTATGGTAAGGCATGCCATGTATTTTGTTGGAGCTAAATAAAGATTAAAATTAAAGTTATGTATGGGGATTCATAGACTTTTTACAACAGTTCTATGGCTTCCTAGGGTTTCTGGATCATAGGTTAAAGGTTGCTCTCCTAGGGGGATGCTTATAGTGGAAATCATTCTTAATGGGGGAGGATGCTGATGACTGATGTGACAGGTAGAGAGTCCCAAGGGGCAGGTGGTTCCCATGACAATAGACAGGACTGTATCTGATGGAATACTTATATTCCTTTGACTGAGGCAACTTGACCCCCCCAGTGTTGAAAGGCATTTGGGCTTCTGTGGATTCCTCAAGAAAAAATTACTTGGATGATCCAAAGAGTTAAGTAAGGCATTTTCTTAAGCCATTGTCATCTCCTTTGAGAAGATGGAAGATAGTTCTCCTAGGTACCAAGATTTCTGGATATTTTTAGCCCAGAGTGGGCTTGATGACTGCCTCTTTTGTGATTTGATAATTTCTCATGGACTTCTAACTGGGTATATACCTCTATAAAGGTAAATTTCATCATTTAATGAGAAAAATAGGGTTTACAAGTGAATGCTAGAAAAGGTTCATTCGACTTTATCAGTTGCAAGAAGGGGCATCCTTTTTAAAATTTCTTCCCAAAAAGGATGTGAGTTGCTCCTCTATTTGAACTACCATGCTTTAAATGAGATTATCACCTATAACTACTAACCCTTCCATCTATTTCAAATATTTTGGTTAGGATTTAGGTAGTATGCAGATCTTTGGTAACCTGGACTTGTGGCAAACATTTATAACCTCGTAAGAATTAAAACTGGAGAATAAGTAAACGACAATGTTTTGGACATAGTTTGAAAATAACAAAATTTTGTTTTTGCTCTTTGGATTGGCTAATTCACCTGTAAACAGATGGTCTTTGGTTAATAATTGATGGCAAATCCTCTCAATCAACACATTGTAGTGTAACTAACAGATCTGTTTTTTTTTCAATATAAATGTTTGTTTCCTATATGCTAGAAATATTCATAAGTTTGTTGATTAATAGCTAGAATATATATTAGAGGACATTTAGTCTAACTCTCTCATTTTACAGATGAATAAATAGGCCTAGATGGGTTAAATACCTTGTCCAAAGTCATACTAGTAGTAAATGACAGATGGGATTTGAGCCCAAGTCCATTGACTACAAATCCTGTTTTTTACACTGTACCCCTTTGCCAGCTTACCCAGTTGCAGCACCGCGGTTCATAGGGTTATACTCGAAAGTCTATCTTTACCCAGAGCTAGGTTACCTTCCTGGGATTTGTGCTACATTTTAATTGGGAAGGATTACAAATGAGCTTAATATAAATATGTATGATATAGGCATGGGTACCATCAGCAGAAGGCAAGGCCCTGTTGGGCTTGCTTTTGGCACTATACTTGTTTAAAATTTGTTTAAAAAAAAGAGGATGGGTGAGTTACAGAGCCCATAAATCTGCTGATTATTCTTGTCAGTTGGTTGGTAGTAATGTACAGGCACTGGGCCTAGAATCAGGAAGTTTTGAGTTCAAATCTAGCCTCAGACACTTACTAGCCATGTTCCCTGGGCAAGTCACTTAACCTCTGTTTGCCTCAGTTTCCTCAGCTGTCAAATAAGGATAATGATAGCATCTACTTCACAGTGTTGTTGTGAGACCCAAATGAGATAATATTTGGAAAGTACTTAACATAATACCTGTTGGGTCATAAGAGCTACATAAATACTTATTCCCTTCTCCTTCCTCAACCCTTCGGTTGACTTCAGTGGAGAGGAATTTATACCTTGATAAACTGGGAGTGACTAGTTATCAAGGATTCCCTAGAGGCATGATAGCACCATTTGGAGGGAGCTAAACATTTTGTCATGGTCTTAATGGACCACAGGAATTTAATTTACTTTAAGGAGGCTTTGATTTTATCATAGTCTCATAACCAAATGAATGTTACTATGGCCACATTTTTTTCTCTGTATGACTCATGTGCCTGGAATTAGGAACATTCCCACCAATGTACTGTCAGGAAGATTGAAACTGAAAGAAGAAAGGATATAGCTTAAGTACATTCTGGGATCTGATGAAAACGCAGGAATGACTGCAGTTATGATTCTCTCAAGTTAGCACAAAGAATGGGTCTTGTGTGCTTATCCTGATGTCCTACTAATCAGTCCATCAGGATAAATGAGAACTCTGCATTTCTATTGGTTATCTCAGTAGACCAGGATATCCAGAATTCTGTTCAAAGTTGCAACATTTTAGAACATGAAAATACCCCAGGAAAAGTCTCTGAGATTACTGAAACCATTGACGATATCAACTCAAGTATGATATTGGCTCAGACTTGGCTTACCTCTTTCATAGGAAAATACCACCACCCTCATGGAAAGCAAAGCATTTCTCCAGCATATGCCAACTGAACACATGCTCCAAACTATGGATCTTCCCCTCAAATAGATTAACATCTTTAAAAAGGAGGTTGATTAAACTTGCAAGAATTTTCCAGAGAAATACAGTGGTCCTGAGTTCAGATCCTGTCTCAGATGCTTATTAGTGGGTAATCTTGGGCAAATCACTAATATTTCTTGGACTCATTTGGGAATAGAAATTTCCATAGTACTTAGCTCCATGGTTATTATGAAAATCAAATGAGGTACTATGTAAATATATAAAGCCATTAGCAAAACTTAAAATACTAAATCAATGTCAGTTTTGTGCAGGTTATTTGAGATAAGAGGCCACAATTGACTGTCAAATTCTAGAAAAGACTTGAAGAATTTAGGAGTTGAGAAAATCTTTTTCATCGCCTACTAGCATCAGACTATTGGGGACGTAGAATGCGCAAACCAGGACAATAAAGGGTAACTGTTTTTATACTGTATGCATGCTACAGGATGGGGTCTGGGAACTCTTGTTGGCAGTTTGAAAAGAATATTGTGGCACATCCTACCTTAAGTTCAGGTAGTCTAAAGGCTCTATTTAACTGATGTCTTAAAAAAAAAAGTCCCCAAAACAAAAGTCATTTCCTCATATTCCTCTTCTCTCATTTAACTCTTTTTTCAGTGTTATTTTTAACAAAGTAAGCAAAACTAATAAAAAAGCAAGCATTTCTGATATTCCATTGCTCTATTTCCCCACCTCTTTAGCAGAAGACAAATATGTGTTTCATTCTTTCTTTTTTTGGTACCAAGATTATTCATCGCAATTAATCTGAGTTTTGCTAACTTTTTGCATTGTTTTCATTTACATTATTGTAGTCATTGTATATTTTGTTTCTTTTAACTGTTTAGAGTTTATCACTTCATTAAAATCTTCCCATGTTTCTCTAAATTCTTTATATTCACCATTTCTCATGATGGAAAGATATTTTATTGCAGCACATTTTAGTCATTCTCTAGTTGGTGGGCATATACTTTGTTTCCAGGTATTTTTCTAACACAAAGTGTTTTGCTGTGAATATTTTAGTATATATGAGACATTTTTCTGTTACTTCCCTCCTGGGAGTATAAGCTTATGAATAGTTTAGTAATCTTTTTCTTTCACTATTACACATTGTTTTCCAGAATGGTTGGACTGATTCACAGTTCCATCAACAGTATATTAGAATTATATCCAATATATATTCCCTAGGTATAGGTTGGCCTAGATGGTCACTAAAGTCCTTTTCAACTCTCATATTTGGTAATCCTGAATATCCCAGGCAGATACACTAGAGTCCAAACAAATTTCTGCTTTGGGGAATTGGGTAATAGCTGCAAAGAGGAATCTGTGCCACCCATTATTAATGTGGGCACAGGATCAGAGGAGATAACAAGGAGACCAATGGAGAATAAGAGTTAGGTGATTAGATTGTCCTCTCTTCCCCTATACACATACATTCTATCAATGCTCTCTCATATTTCATATTCATCTCTCAACTCCACTTGCCACTGACAAGTTACTTGTCAGACAATGCCAAAAATGTCTGTAAATATGAGAGTGTGTGTGTATGTGTGTGTGTGTGTGTGTGTGTGTGTGTGTGTGAGAGAGAGAGAGAGAGAGAGAGAGAGAGAGAGAGAGAGAGAGAGAGAGAAAGAGAGAGAGAGAGAGAGAGCACCAGACTCTCCTGGGCAATATATGACAAATATCTTGGACCATTTACCATCACTTGACTGAACTCAGCAATATACGATCTATGATTACTATGAAGCTAGAACATTCATAGCCTTCCACCTTTCACATCGGCAGCTGGTATATCCCCCAGAATTCCCTCGTCAACAGAATTGCCTGCTCTGGATGAGTGGAATTAGGGATGAATATGAAGTGCAAGAGGTTTTGTATTTTTGTCAGTAATAGTGTTTTAGTATTATTTAAACGACTAGAAGGGAATATGGCCAAAAAGTTAGCACAAGGAAATTATTTTAAAATGTTTGTGTCCTCTACATGGTTAAGGATTTTTAATTAAAAAAAAAACCACTTAGAGATGTCTCTAGAAAGGGGATGTGATATAGTGGAAAAAGTAGAGTCTGGTGTCAGGGTTTGAATTTGAATCCAGGCTCTGCTACCTATTGATTTTGAACAACATATTGCCTCTCTGAGCCTTTCTTCATCTGTAAAATAAGAGCACTGGATTCTAATGTTGTTTCAAGTTCTATATCTATGATCTTATGCCTTTTCCTAGGAAAGAGAGAGACAGAGACAGAGAGAAAAAGACAGACAGACAGACAGACAGAGACAGAGACAGACAGACAGAGAAAGAGAGAGACAGAGACAGAGAGAGAGAGACAGAGACAGAGAGAGAGAGAGAGACAGAGAGAGACAGACACACACACACACACACACACACAGAGAGAGAGAGAGAGAGAGAGAGAGAGAGAGAGAGAGAGAGAGAGAGAGAGAGAGAGAGAGAGAGAGAGAGAGAGAGAAGGGGGATTTCTTTGGTGCCCTAGGCAGAGGAACTAATAATACCAAGTCAATAACATGAGTTATCGCTAGGGTAAGGATCAACATTGAACTGCTTGAAGATGATTTGCATTGTATGACCATTAAGAATGTATGGGGGTGGAATGTAGTACTACCTGTAGAAACTGACTGGCTGCTATTATGAAACTGTGTAGTATATTCTAAGCTGCTTTTGGAGAGCAAGTCAGCCTAAGGTTTTTGAAGGGTTTGGCTGCATTGTCTGGATTCTCCAAAGCCTTCCCAGATCAGGGTGTGTCTTTGACTGTGGATGCTGACTTTTGGGAAGGCAGCCAGGACAGCCATGTGTGTGTCTGTATCTTATCTTAGCCTAGGCGTCTTGTGTGCCATGGCTATATTTGGCACCTCCTTGTTGTAAGGAGAATCAGCCTTTCTGGTGTGAGTTAGATAATAAAGTCTATCTCATCCAGTCGTTCAATCCACCTTTCTTCTTGCCATTTACCTTGCTGTTGTAGCTTCCAGACCACCAGACTGCTAGAAATCATTTTCTGAAGGACTTAGTTTACTTAGCTATAGAATTCTTACCTTGAGGGAGAGCTGTCCTGCTTGGTGAGTGAGTAGACATAAACTCACATAATAAAATGTATCTAACCCAAGACCATGCTTCATATCTCTCCTGGCCATGCCCTTGCCACCTATTCTGCTTTTGGAAAGAGTAGATCAACTGATTGCTCTATGGCTTCACATATGATTCCTGTGACTTCCTAGATCAGAATACCTTACTCTAACCACCATATCTCTCTATATGAGTCATCTCCCCTATTGGTATGTAAGCTCCTTGACAGGAAGGATTGTTTTTAATGCTTACCTTTCATCTTAGAATTGATACTATGTATTGGTTTCCAGGCAGAAGAGTGATTAGGGTTAGGCATTGGGATTAAATGACTTGCCTAGAGTCACACTGCTAGGAAGTGTCTGAGGTTGAATTTGAACTCAGGACTTCCCATCTCCAGGCTTGGCTCTCTATTCACCAAATCACCTAGCTGTCCCTAGACTATCTTGCTTTTGTATTTGCAGTCCTAGTACTTAATACATTGCTTGACTGGTACATAATAACTTTTTTAAAAAAAGAATTTCTTTTTCAATGACATGTAACAATATTTAACATTTATTTAAAATTTTTTTGATTTTCAAAATTGTCTTCTTTTCTCCTTGTCCAGACAGCAAGTAGTTTGATACAGACTATACATATTCAGTCATGCAAAACATTTCTATATTAACCAAGTTGTGAAAGAAAACACAGATTAAAAAACACAAAAAGTAAATAAAATAAAAAACCAGTATGCTTCGATCTGCATTCAGACTCCATCAGTTCTTTCTCTGGAGGTGGAGAGCATTTTTCATCAGAAGTTCTTCAGAATCATCTTGGATCTTTATATTGCTGAGAATAGCTAAGTTACAGTTGATCATTATGCAATATTGCTGTTGATGTATACAGTTTTCTTGTAGTTCTGTGTACTTCACTTTGCATTAGTTTATCTAATCTTTACAGGTTTTTCTGGAAGCATCTTGCTATGGTAAACTCTTTCTCCACCCAGCCATTTCTCCCATTCATTGCATTTGTGTTATTTCCAGTTATTTTGTCATAATGAACAAAGCTTATCTTCTTTTGAGACTCAGCTCAGATGCCACCTCCTCCGTGAAGTTTTTCCTGATTGTCCCTCTCTCTCTCCTCAAATGAATTTGTATTATACTTATTTATGTGCCTGCTGTATCCTCTTCTTCTCTTTCCCTCATAGATCACAAACTCCTTGTGGGAAGGGACATTTGTTTTTTTCATAATGTCCCTGTGCTTAGCCTCGTGACTCATATCCATGCGATTTCTTATTGAACTGAATTGCATTGTTTTAACATGGCACATGCCAGAAAAGGCCCTTGTCTGAGATTTATCCCCATCACCTCCAGTATGGTTTTAGATCTCTTGATGTAATAATTTTGCAGGAAAGTTAGAGCTATGCCAGGTGGTGATTGGCCCTGAATACCAGGCTTAACAGTTTGAACTTTACATTGTAGGCAGAAAGCGATACTGATGAAGTTTGAACTGAGGAGTGATGCGACCAGATCTTTTCATAAGAAACTAAGCTCAGCAGGCACTCAAAGGATAAATTGAAGGAGGACAGAGTGGAAGTGGGAAGACATATCTGGAGTCAGAGAAACCCGCTTCCAATCTAGGCCTTTTTGTTTACTTCTTGTGTGACTTTGACCAAATTACTGAACCTCTCAGATTCGCAGTTGAAAAATGAGAACTCTGAGTTAGATGTTCCCTAAACTCTAAATCCTATAATCCTGTTATATATTAGAAGGTTATTGTATTGTTTCAAGAATGGCTTGGGTATATTCACCTCCAGAGAAAGACGTGATAAACAGAAACAAACAAGACATAGTTTTTTTTTTTATAAATACACGCATCTTTTTTGTTAAATGTTAAAGAAATCTAGTGGAATGAGGGGAGGGAGGTTGGAAGATACCTGGGAATTTTAATGTAACAAACAAAAAAGTGATAATGGGACCTTATACCAGATTAGCTGCAGTAGCAGTAGAGATGAAGGAATAGATACAAGGAAGATTTTAGAGGCAGAATAAATAAGAAATGGTAACTTCCTGGGTTGGTAATAAGATTTTTCAGTAGCTCCTTACTATCTATCTAATACAACCTAAACTCCCTTTTCTGGAATATAAGGTCCTCCATAATCTAGGACTAGCCCACCTTTCCAAACTTAACTCATATTATACCTTTGCTCATTCATTATACATCAGCAAATGATTCTCTCATCTCTGAAGTCACCCTTCACTTTCCTACCTTCATGTCTTTGCTGCCTCTGCTCCTAAAGCTTTCAGTACCTTTCCTCTTATCCCTTCTCCTGTTGATTTTCTACCTGGGCTTTAAAGCCCAACTCAAATATCTCTCCCTTCTATAGGTTTTCTCTAATTTCCCCATGGTAACAACTTCTTTTCCTTGGATGTGATACAGCATTTTTGTTTCACAACTTTCTGATGTAAGTGATAATTGTCCATGTTTGTGCACACTTGTAATTATATGTAATAGTCATCTGTAGCCCCCAATAGTGAGAGTGCACCCCAGAATGCAAGGCCTCTGGACAGCCATTAACTTAGAAGCAATAGACACGTAGCTTTTCCCCTTAGCTTGAACCCAACCCATTCTTCTCTCCAAGTTATCAGATGTCTTGCCAAAAAAGCCACTAGAGCACAAATTTCATCAGGAGTCTGGCTAGGGAGTCACCCACTGAAGTACCAAACCTAGATGGGCAATCATACATTGACATATTAATCCATTACATATAGAAAACTTTTGTCTGTGATCACTGAAGTAACCTATGTTCATTATCCTTACTTTGTGAATCGTTACCTATCATTGTTTCTGTATAAAGATTACCTAATTTCTTAGCCTACATCATTTCCCCTATAAATTGTGTACCTCAAATCAATAAACTAAGCCACCACCCAGCCCTCCTGAGTCTGTCTGCATTCTTATTCCTCAGGACCCCAAGGAAGTGTGGTCCCCAGTGGGCCTTGACAGTCATCAATGTTTGTGCCTCCATTCTGTGTAAACTCCATTTTGGCAGGAGACTCATTTTATTTAGATTCCCTATCTTGCCAAAGTTCAACATCTTACTCCACACACAATAAGCACTTAAATGTTTATTGAATGAATGATTTATAAATGTTGAGTAAAGAAAGGGTCAAGGATAACAGTGAGGTTTTAAACACTAAAGAGACAACGAATAATATTGTTGCTACTGAGAACAAAATAAGAAGGAGGAGCAGATTTTTGGGAAAAGACAGCAAGTTTAATTTTGGTTTTGTTTATCTGAGATATCTGAGAATATCCAGAGGGAGATGCCTTGATGTTTGTAGAGAATGTGAGGGGAGGAGATTTCAGAGTAAGGGGTCAAGGACAGGAGAAGTCAAGGAAAGAGGCAGCAACAGGGGTAAGAAAGATAGTAGAATATAAAGGAGACAGGTATCTCAGAAACCAAATGAGAGCAAGTGTCCTGAAGGAAGGCATGATCAGCGGTGTCAAAGATTACAAAGAAGATAAGGAGAATCAAGACTAAAAAAAAATCATTGGTGATGGAAAGGTCTTTGAGAAAGCATTTTCAGTAGCCTTGAAAGGAAGCCAAATTGCAAGATGTTAGGAATAGAATGGAATGTGTAGAGAAATGAGATGGGGTGGAGCTGGTATAAAATGATCAAAAGAAGACTTTTTGGAAAAGATTGGCAAGATGTGAGAATGATAGCAAGTCAATAAGAAAGAGTTAGCAGAGAGGAAGAGGCACATAAGTGAGAAAGCTAAATTCTGCATCAGGATTTTTGAGTCTGAGCCTCCCATTTCTTTCTCTCATGATAATGGAGAGAAGTTTTGAGAAGTGTATTGGGGAGTTGATGCAGCAAGCATATGTCAGATATCCTTAATCTTCTTGGTGAAGTAGAAGGCTGTTTTTAGCTATAAGGTTTGGGTGCAATTAGGGACTTGAGGAGAAAGGAAAGACTTAGAATGGCAATGGGAGTCAATAAAAATTATCAGTGAAGGTGCCTCTGAGATATTTCACCCTCAATTTATAGTGGGTAAAATGATTGTGGTATATAGTAGGTAGAGGACTAGTCTTGAAGTCAATAAGAAGTCAATAAGAATCCAGTACAGTGTGAAAATGGTAAAATAGTGGGTAATAATTGACAGTGTCGTTTGAATTGAGCATAAATTGGATTTAAGTAAGGCAGAATTGCACAAAGTTATCAGCCTCACTTTATCTTCCAGAGGCAAGTGAAAAGTCAAGATGACTGAAGATGACCTGGAATGCGGTGGATGATCTTGGCATTTTTGATGTCTGAGCAAGCTCTAAGCACTCCACAGGGCCTGCTTCAGCCTCCTTCATGGCCACTGGAACAAGTTGTTCTCATCCATCTGTTTCCCAGGAGGAAGTCTTCATATGCTTAGAATAGACATCCTCCTAAGTCACTGATGGGCTTGAGGACTGTATCCTCCACTGTGAGTTACAGAAGAATTGTCAAAGTAGATTAGTACTAGGAGCTTCCTCATTAATTAAAGCACAGATTTAGACCTTTCCCTATCTCTACCCCAACTCCACATATATAGACACATACCAAGGCCTCAATTTAATTACTTTATCCACTAAGGAGCAATTGGATGCCTGGGATAACTTAGGGTTGCAGTTTGGCAAGTTAGACTAACAAACGGTGAGGTTATTGAGGGTGTCTAAGTTAGTGGCTTGTGAATCATTAAAGAAGCAGGTTATCAAGCCAAGGTTGGGTCTGGAAGCAAGCAAAATCAAGAATTGAGAAAAAGGCAAGAAGAACTGAGAAGGATCAAAGGTTTATGACAAGAGCAAAGACCAGATAGTGTGAACAGTTAAAGAAGTGGAAAGACAAAAAGTTGTACTATGAGAGTAGAATTTTGATGAGTGGGACAATACTAATTTCCATTTATATAGAACTTTAAAATCAAGCCAGTCCTATGATTTCATCAGTGAACAGACCAACTAGTGCTGAACTTGCTACTACAAATGGTACCTTTATGGGGCACTGAGCAACTTAGTGACTGGCCAGAATTACCCCATTTTGTATCATAGTTGAGCCCAGGTCTTTCTTGCTCTGAAGATAGCTCTCTGTCTACTGCATTTTGCATTTTAAGGTTTGCAAAGTGATTTACGTGCATTATCTCATTTGGATATAATAGTCTTATAATATAAATACCACAGGTGTTATCTGCATTTTCCAGATAAAGAAAGTGAGGTATGGAGAAAAGTTAAGTGCCTTGCCACTAGTCATATAAAAGTTCAGACTTACATCTCCTCTGACACCAAGATTAGCATAACACTTTCCACTACACCACTCTATAGTGAATGCAATTTTATGAGATTGTGAGGTCTTATGTCATAACCTTGTTGGTGTGCAGCTGATGTAAGAGTATGTAAGGAGTACACTGGAGTAGATTTTGAAGAATTAAATTTGGTTAAAGTGTGATAGAGATGGCCAACATGCAATTGAAATTCATAATGATAATGACAGGGGATAGATTGGAGAGGAAGACCATGAATAGATCAGGGGATCTGTCCTTGGTGCTGCCTTATTCAACATTTTTTACTAATGATTTGAATGCAACTATAAAATAATAGCTTAAAGTTGTTATTTACAGTTTATGAAATAACAGAGCACTTTGTTAACAAAAACTTTGTGAAGTGGGCAGCATATATACATTATTATCTTTCAGATGCAAGCTAGGACCTGAGTATAGATGACATGAGAATAAGGTGTCCTTCAAAGTCTCATCTACTCAGGACTCAGAATTCCTTAATTCCAAAAATGACATATGCATATTTCTTGTCCTTGGTCAATTGAATTGTTCAGATGACACAAAATCACTTTATGGGGGGAAAATAGAATAAAAAATTTTATTGTCAAAGTATACAGTATTGGGAGATTTGTCTTGACAGTTGTTATTGTAAAGTGACCTAACAACTTGAAAGTTTCAGTTGATCATAAACTCCACATGACCCAACAAAATAATGGCTTAGTGCTTAGAACAGAGTCTTGTACATAGTAAACACTTGAGAAAAGTTTGTTGACAGTATGTTGTGATTTCTAAAATAGTTAATGTAATG
Source organism: Monodelphis domestica (assembly GCF_027887165.1). Lineage (NCBI taxonomy): Eukaryota > Metazoa > Chordata > Mammalia > Didelphimorphia > Didelphidae > Monodelphis > Monodelphis domestica. The sequence goes on from NC_077230.1 coordinate 84,030,360, forward strand.
TGAGGCTGCTTTAATAGAAATTTCATATCTAGATCAAAGGAAGTAAGGAAGCAGCAGTGAATAGTGAAGAGGCAGCAGAAGAGAAGGGACAAAGGAGGAGATGAGTAAACTTAGAATCTTTTTGTTAAGTCTTATCAACACTATCTTTCCTGATTAAGACCACTGATTGCATTGGGAATGCTTAAGATTTTGATAGGACTCTGCCTTTCTGGCCCATGTATGACTAAGACATTAGAAGAGGAAATGCTAAAATTAAAAGATTAGAGAACAGAGAGGACTTTAATTGTCTGAAAAAGCTAAGGTTCCTAAACCTGAGATAAGATGAAACAGAAGAGAAGATAGAGGCAATTCATCATGGCAATTGGCAGTGAGGAAAGTGAGTATACATAAGTAACCAGAGCCTGCATTTCAGTAGGAACTGTTTTAGTGACCATCAGACACAGTGCCCTGCTTGTATTTTTATCCACAGGATGCCAACAAGTATGTGGTATTTGTTCTAAGGGCAAATTGGACTCCCCTAAAGAGATTAATATCATTTTATTCTATGACAAAGCCATTAGGTGATGAGAATTCTATGGATGTAGTACCCTAAGACTTTAGCAAGTATTTGACAGATTCTTACTGTATCCTTGTGGATAGGATGGCCAGGTGTTATCTTTATGGTAGTACAATTAAATGGATTTGGAGCTCATTGGATGTCTGGACTCCAGGTATTTATCAATGAATTGATGTGAACCTATGGGGAGGTCTCTAACAGAGTGCCCCATGGATCTAGCCTTGTTTCAGTTCTGTTAAACATTACTATCAATGGTTTGGATCAAGGCATTAAGAAAAAATTGTTTTGAAGTCTAGTCTTTTGTGATTGACTTCTGATCTAGGTGTGGTCACACCCCATAACCTCCCCTTCTCTAATTAATGCTCTTTTCTGGAAACATATGTGGAAACTTTCACGCCCCATTCTATATAGCTTGGAGGAGCCTGTTCACTACTGAATCCCCAGTGTCTCCCTACCTGTGAAATCAGAAAAGGCAAACAAATCAGACATTCATGCCTGAGCAAAGATCCAGTCCTTCCCTATAAAATTGTGAACCTTTCTCTTACTCAGGTCACTGTACCACCTTTCCCCCTACTCCGAATTCCTAGTGCCTTTCCCTCTAGAGCTACCTTGCTTCTATTCTATTCTGTATATATATATATATATATATATATATATATATATATATATTTGTGTACAGACCTATTGATATACGTGCCGTATTTCCCATTAGAATGTAAGCTGCTTCTTCTTTTTTAGAATGTAAGCTTCTTAAAGGCAGGTACTGTATTTTTTTTTCTTTCTCATCATGTCCTCAAAACTGAGCACAGTGCCTGGACCAAAATCAAAACCCAATACATGCTTGTTGATGGATTGACCTATGTAAACAAGCTTCTTTGGTTGCCTAAGTGCTTAATAAATGTTGTCTGCTGAACACCCTGGGGACATCCCTTCCCTGCTTTGGTTTGCAAATATCAGTCCAGACTCTGGTGTTGAGCTGTCAATTCTGCTTTGGCCAACTGTTCTGTTTTTATCTTTTCTTTGAATTTCCCCTTCCCTTCCTCCTTACTTTGGTTTTTCTTCCTAAGCCAAGTCTTCTTTTGGGTAAGTTAAAATGGACCACAAAAGGCTAAAATAATAATAATTAATATATTATGATATATTAATAATAAAATATAATAAATAATATATATGTGTTATATATTCTATATAATAATTATAATATAATATAAAATTTAAAAGAGTAACTTTTCAGTGACTGTCCTGATTTTTTTAATTCAATTTAATTTTATGTTTATTTCTGAATTTTCTCTCTCATTTCCTTTCCCTCTCCTGCCCTGTGAGAAGGAAAGAAAAACAAAACCCATTATAAATGGGTTGCATGGAAAACAAATGACCACATAAGCCACATAAAAAAATAAAGAGAAGAAAATATGCTTTAATCTGCATTCAAAATCTATTAGCTCTCTCGATGGAGGTGGATAATAAGTCCTTATTATCTTCATAATATTGCTATTATTGTATAAATTATTCTCCTGGTTCTGCTTGCTTCATTTTGCATCAATTCATACAGGGTTTTTAAAAAAAATCATCTCATTCAGTATTTCTCACAGTGAAATAATATCTCATTGAATTAATATACCATAAGGCTAACTTAATTCTTCAAGACAACTGTAATTAACTAGGACAGATGACCTGTTTATCAAATTTTTACGTGACAGGAATCTAAGAGGGCTATCTACATTCTGGATGATAGAATTTGGATCCAAAAAAGGTCTCTAACAGTTCAGGTTTTTAATAGACTCAAATATAAAGTCCTATACTGTGATTTAAAAATAAGCAAGATCAGAATGGAGGGGGGGGAGATATAGCTATAAAACAACTCATGTGAAAAATGCTTCTGGGCTGTAGACCACTTTAAGTTCATACTTAATTTACAGTGTAATATAGTAACTCTCCCAAAACTACTGTGGCCTGTGCATTAATGGAAGCATTTTATCCAGATCAAGAGAGGTGATGATTCCCTTATGTTTTGTCTTAATTATTCTATGCATGAAATAATGTATAACTTGACATGTCACATTTTGGAAGGGGCATGGTCAGGTTTGAATATAGTGAGCAGGGTCATAAGAAGACTGGTAACCATGATATATAAAGGCAGGTTGAAGGGCCTGTACACATTAACAAAAAAATCATCAGAAAGAGAATTCATACTTAGAAGCGCGGGTCACAGGCTGCTACAGTGAAAGAAAGCAGGACATAGCACTAGTAAGCATTCAAGGAGAACACTGAAGAATGTTGTTCAAAGATTACTGGATTTAGAGTTGAGGATTCAGGTTCAAATTTCTTGCTATCAGTGATTCTATGGGCAAATCATTTAACATTTCTGGACCTCTGTATCCTGATCTGTGAGATGAGAGAGTTAGAAAAATAACCTCAAAGGCCTCTTTTAGCTCTAAATCTCTGACCCTTCAGGATCAGGATATTATTTGCTAAAAGGAGATCTCAAGGACTTTTGTTTCCTTATGTTAGGAGATATATTCCATATCTCAAATTCTTTGAGGATATGAACTCAGAGTTGTTAATCTCTGAATATCTCCCAACATGTAGAATAGTGCATTGACATAATTAAGTGTTCAGCTGATGTCCTTTAAATAAATAAAAAAGCTTTAGATGTGGCTAGCATAGATGGAATGTGTATGATAAGAGTAAAAGTTATACCTAGACTAAGGTTCCAGGGTAGGAGACCAGGGAGGTCCTGATAGTTTATGTAGTATTTGGGAATACATTTTGAAAAGAAGATAAAGCATTTAGGAGGAATGTGGTAACATTTTTGAAAGGTTTGGATGCATTTATTTGTATGTCCTCTTCTGCTATTTCCTCTATAGTCTGGATTTTTCCTCCATAAAAGTTATCCAGGGTTAAAGCCTTTTTCTTATTTTTCTTGGTGCTGGGAAGTTGGTTTTCCTGGGCATTTTTTTTGCCATCACTATGGTGGTTTTTCCTTCCCTTTCCTGTCAGAAGTCTGAGTGAGGAGGGCAGGCTCTCTGTGTATGGAGCTAAGGAGCTCGGTTTTTGCCTGAGGCTACCTCTTAAGTCTCTGGAGCTTCTACTGTTTGCAGCCCTTCTCTGTGCCATCTCCTGGCCCAAGGTCTGTGCTCTTCTGCCTGTTGGGGTTTCAAGTCTAGCTGCTCTCAGGGGTAGGTCTTTGGTGGTCTTAGTCAGCTGCCAAGGACCTAGAGGTGCCCCTCACTAGCTCACTGATTCTAGCATGCACTAGTTCTGAGTCTAGTGCACTGCCTCCATGGGGGATAGGGGGTGGGGGAGGACAGATCAGCTCATGTTTTGGTGGAAGCTATTTCACCCCCTTATAGTGTGGAAATGCCCAAATCCCATATATTTTCAATACTATGCCCTACTGTGGAGTCCCTTTGTTCATATGAATTTGGGTTTTTTTGTCTTTTGAGGTAGTCTACATTGGTAGGTGCTGAGGAGAGGTAGATTCCTGAGTCTAAACTACAGCCATGTTTACCTGGAAGTCTGGTAACATTTTTGGATGGAAGCACTGTGTAGGATTTGGTCATTTTAAAGTATTATTGTGTTTTTAAAAATTAAGTTTATTTATTTAATTAAGAATATTTTTCCATGGTTACATGATTCATGTTCTTTCTCTCTCTCCTCCTCCCAGCCCCCTCCCATAGCCAACGAGCAATTTCACTGGGTTTTACATGTATCATTAATCAAGACCTATTTCCATATTATTAATATTTGCAATAGAGTGATTGTTTAGGGTCTACATCCCCAATCATATCTCCATCAAACCATTTGATCAAGCAGTTGTTTTTCTTCTGTATTTCTACTCCCACAGTTCTTTCTCTGGATGTGGATAGTGTTCTTTCTTAAAAGTCCCTCAGAATTGTCCTGGATTCTAGCATTGTTGCTAGTAGAGAAGTCCATTACATTCAATTGTGCCACAGTGTATCAGTCTCTGTGTACGATGTTCTCCTGGTTCTGCTCCTTTCACTCTGCATCAGTTCCTGGAGGTTGTCCCAGTTCACATGGAATTCCTCAAGTTCATTATACACAATAGTATTCCATAACCATCAGATATCACAATTTGTTCAGTTCCTTTTCCAATTTTTTTTGCCACCACAAAGCGTGGCTATAAATATTTTTGTACATATACTTTTCCCTATTATCTCTTTGGGGTACAAACCCATCATCAAAGGGCAGGCAATCTTTTAAAGCCCTTTGTTCATAGTTCCAAATTGCCCTCCAGAATGGTTGGATTATTTCACAACTCCACCAGCAATGCATTAGTGTCCCAGTATCTTTTTTTATATCATAGATATTTCTGAAAATTCTACTCTGATCCTGCTCCCCCTATATTCCTACTTGAAATTGAACCCACCCTTGTAATAATAAGAATAGTAATTGTTGTCATTTTAGCTAGCATTTACAAAACTCCTACCATGTATTAGGCAGTGTGCTAATTCTTTATAACTATTATCTCATTTGATCTTCACAACAACTCTGGGAGGTGGGTGCAATTATTATCTCCCTTTTACAGATGAGCAAACTGAGACAGATGGAGATTAGTCAGTTACATAGATAGTAAATATCTGAGCCTAGATTTGAACTCAGGACTTTCTAATTCCAGGTCAAATTCTCTATGCACTGCATCATCTAGCTGCCTTAAAGAAAATAATAGTAAAGAAAAAGAATTAAGGAAAATACTCAAAATAACAATAATCAACATTTATCATGCACCTATTATGTGCCAGTCATTGTGCTAAGTGCTGGAGCTGCAAAGCCCTTACAATCTCATTCTGCTTTACTAGTCTCTTGCCTCCTGAGGAAGGGAGTAAGTTTTTCATCTATAATCTGGAACTAATATTGATTTTTCAGTTATTCAGAGTTTTTTTTTAGTGACTTTTTCACTTACAGTATTATAGTCATTAGGTATATTGCTCTTTTTGTTCTACTCATTTTATCATGCATCAGTTTTTACAGATCTTCCCATGCTTCTCTGAATTGCTTTCATTCATTCTTTTCACTATACAATAATACTGCATTTCATTGATAAACTATAGTCTATCCAACCATTCTTCAGCATATGGGCACCTATGTTATTTCCTACTATGAAAAAAAATGTGCCATGGATTTTGGATATATTTGGCAATTGGACCTTTGTTGCTATCAACTTCCTTGGGGGTAGTGGGATCTCTGGGTTTTGTAAAGGATGCATAGTTCAGTCACAATTCTTACTTATTTCTGAGTTGATATTCAAAATAGTTGAATCAATTCATTCATCTACCAACAATATACTATTGTGCCTTTCTTTCTACAGTTCTCCAACATTCACTACTTTTTTATCAGCTTTGTCAATTTGATGGGTATGAGGGGAACATAGCTATAATGTGTTTTTCTTTTATTCATTATTTGGAATGATTTCTTATTGCTATTTATAGTTTTTGATTCTTCTTTGGGAAAATATATATATGTCTTTCTGCCTCTCTTACTTATTTACCAGGAGATGACTTTTAGTCTTATATTTGTATTTATGATGGGTGAAATCTGAAATGGCTGAGAAAACAAAGGATCAAGGTTCCAAGGATATTGATTTATCAAGCAATGCATGTCATCTGCATTGAAAGTTGGGATTGGGCTTTCCCAGTGTGACACTGGACCCCAAATACAGGGATAGATAGATTTCTATGGTTTAAAAGAAAGCAATTAGTAGAGAAATAATCCAGAAATACAAAAGTAATTTGATTTTTATTTGAAGGAAATATTAGAAGCTTTCTGAGTTGGGAGGGGGAGAGCAAACAGATCAGAAAAATACTAGTCCCACTCCCCCAAAAGTGTCTATATTCAATCAAAGGAACAAGGAAACAGTTAATGATTGGCCAGCATAAGGTCACTTTTTAGATAACCATATGGGTAGCTTGAGATGTATAATTGTGGAAAAATTCCTTGCATCAGTTTTCATCTCTGACTGGATTTCTAATTAGCACAACCTTGGTCATTAGCTAAGGGTCTCTGAGCAACATGTGGAGGTGGTCCAGCTTCCTACCTATACAGTACTAGGTTCAAACAATCCAATAAAGTTTTCTTATAATATTTCTTATAATTCTCATAATTGAATAGAGTTTTCTCACAAGACAGAAGTTGGATTAGATCAATAATTAAGTGAAAAGAGAACTGAGGTAGCACCAGAATCGAATCAAAAGATGGAGTCAGTGTGGTTCCCACAATTCCCTCATATTAATTCCTATATGCCTTGGGTGTCAGACTTTTATTATAATATTAATTACAAAGATAATTCATGCTTGCTTCTCATCTTATTTGATCTTTGATTTTGCTCATGCAAAAGTTTTTAAATTTTATATTATCAAAAGGGTCTGTTTTTTTATGCTTACCTCTGTCCATTGTTTTAGAGTTCTCCCTCAGTAATATTATGGAAAATGCCTCCTTATAGATTTTCTTTTTCTTCTATCATCATTGCTTCATTGATTTTGGTCAGACAAAAAGTTAAAAAAATATTGTATAATTGAAATTATTTATTTTATATTTTGAATCACCTGTGTTTTCTATAGCAATGACATTATAGGTCCAACCTCTATTCCTGTCCTTAGTCCTATGGACAAATCTATCCAGAGGTGTCCTGGAGCCAGCTCAAAGTGGTTCATTAGAACTAATGGTTTAGTTTTCAGTGTATTTATACCTGAGAAATTGACAAGGACTATAAATCAGGACTTGATTTATCACTTTGTTGATTGTCTAGACTTAATAAAGTGATGATAATGTTAATATTAATAATGTAGGTTAAACTGAAAATATGTATCATACAAATATGTCATGCAAAGAAACCAGTTGTTAAACCTTACCAGCACCCCGTTGCCTCTATTCTTTGTTGTTGAGTTTTCCCCCTAGCCAGAATTATGAAAGGTGTCCCTATATATGAATTGTGGAATGACTGGTATTATAAATTTGACTTAGTTCTCTATATATTTGAGAAATGAAGACTTTATCAGTGATACCTTCTATAAACCACTCCCCACCGAGTTTTCTGTTTTCCTTCTAATCTTGGTTGCTTTGATTTTGTTTGTGCAAAACCTTTTAAGTTTACTATGATCAAAATTATTCATTGTATATCCTGTAATTCTCTCTATCTTTTGTTTGGTCATAAATTTTCCCCTTATCCATGGATCTGACAGATAAATTATCCCATGCTCCCTTAATTTGCTTGTAGCATTATCTTTTATGTCAAACAATGTATTCGTTTTGACTTTATCTTTTATACATTATCAGATATTGGTCTATACCTTGTTTCTGCCATACTGCTCTCCAGTTTTCCCAGCAGTTTTTGACAGATAGTGAGTGCTTGTCCAAAAAACTTGGATCTTTGCATCTATCAATCACTAGATTCCTATGATCATTTACTACTATGTATTGTGTAGCTCATCTATTGCATCGATGCACTACTCTATTTCTTAGTCAGTACCAGATTGCTCTGTTGATGACCACTTTATAATATGGTTTGAGATCTGGTACAGCTAAGACATCTTCCTTCATATTTCTTCCCCCATCTCCATTAACTCCCTTGCTATTTCTTAATCTTTTATTTTTCCAGATGATAATTTGAAATTTGTATATTTTTTCCTTTATTCTATGCTCTCAGAAAAAAGGAGCTAAACCTTGGGAAACTTTTTTCTTTTGATTGCTACTCATTCCCTACATGGAGTCTAGATTTCTCTGTGATTCACAGCTAGTTGCTATATAGAGAATTCTTATGTCAGAGCGGAGGCTACTGATTTGAGGGGAGGAGAGCAGAGGGGATCTGCAGTCACATCTGACTGTTCAGTCAGCTCTTGTTATCTTGCCAATATGGTTTCTTAAAAAAAGACAGACATCTTGTGGCATGGAAACATTGTACCTCTGACTCAGAGTTTCAGGAATTATGCTCAATTGGTCTGTCATGAGCTTTTGTGCTAATCTTATGCTGTCCCTTTCTCCCTGAAATTTTTTTAAATGTTCATAGAAGCATCAGCAATCAACTGCCCAGTGTGTATGTGCCCTATGTGGAGGAGAAAGATGTTGGATGTAGCTTATCAATTCTTAAATGGTCTGGATGGGAAAAATACACCCACATTGATTGGATTGACTGTGACCTTTGTGTTGTGTTATTTGTATTTGTTTCTACTTTACTTGAACTAAAGTTCACATTTCATGGAAATTTTCATTCAGAAGACCTGGGTTCAAAACCCTTATGTGTCACGTATTACCTCCATGACCTTGGATAACAAATCATTGGTTCTCACTTTCCATACCTGGAAATTGAGGAGGAAGAGATTAAATAATCTTTGAAGTCCCTTCCACATCAAACTATTGTGATATTGTTCTATGTCACTTGTAGTTACAAATACATACCCATTAGAACACTCTTAAGAGGTTTTTCCTTCATTTATTTAATGTCTTAATGAGCATCTGTTATGTATGAGACAATGTGGCAGGCACAGAGAGTATAAGGCATAATTCTGCCCTCAAGGAGTCTCGTTCACTAGAGGGATGGGACATACACCTATGAAATTTATATAGCACCATGGAGTAGACCATCATAAATGGCAAATGCTCAACTAAGGAGAGAGAGGTTGTTGCTAGAGAGCCCAAGGAAGGCTTCGTGGAGTAGATTTGAGCTGGACAATGAAGAATGAGTGGAATTTGAAGAGAGGGAAGAGGAGAGAGGAGGAGAGAAATGTCTAGACTCTCCGGGCCCTTTCAATAAGTCCTGACGCGCTGGAGAAATAATGAGAATTAAGTAAGTACTTCTAGGTGGAGTAAATGTATTCCTGTTTTCAGGTGAGAAACATTTGAAAACATCAGAAGGCTACAGCCTTGCCCAATAATGGGCCCATTGCCATTGAGGCATTGGTAAACAGCTCTTTTGTGTCTAGAAGCAATGTTGCTGGACCGTTTATAAAAGGAGTTCAATTACTGTTAGGAATAAATTTGCAAGGGAATTCAAGTTTTATTAGTTAATAATTAGCTTTGGTAATGGAGAGAAGGCATAGCATACCTGATGGAAATTCATAGACTCCTATTATCCTATGAATTTAAGGCTAGGGGTACCCTTAGAGGCAGCATGTTGTAGTGGATAAAGTAGTGACCTCAGAGTCAGAAATGGCTAGATTAGAATCCTGCTTCAGACACTTAGTAGCTGTATGAAGTTGGCCAATTCCTCTCTCCTTCCTGGGCCTCAGTTTCCCCATCTGTAAAATGATGGGGTTGGACTTCAGAAACTCTGAGGTGCCTTTTAGCTCTATATCTACAATACTATGTGGATTTGAATACTGCCTTGCATCTTTACCTGCTGTTTGAGGATAATGAGAGCACCTATTCCCTCAGGAGTAGCTGTGGAGCCCTCTCAGCCAGAAGTGAACCAGCAGTCTCTATGGCTGCCAGGAAAGAAGTCATGACAGGAAGCCTGGGACAATCAGTGCCTGAAAATGCAAGCTTCATGTCCCACCTGCAGCAGCAGCCAAAACAGCAGGAGTGGGGGAGGGAAGGGGGAATGAGGGCAAGATGGGCAGGAATGGACACAAGGCATTGCAATTTGGGAGAGATGGGAATGCTGCCGGAAACATGACATATGGCTTCATTCCATTGACGAGGCCTTTCTCCCCCGTCTGCAAAGTACCCACACTCGGCTGATGACGTCAGAAGAATGTGTTGACAGACTTATATCCTGTTTCCAATTCTCTACCATAGTCTCATGGCAACAGCAGCAGAACAGCAGCAACAGCAGCAGCAGTGGTGGCAGGGACAGGACCAAACTGGTCCTCGCCTGCCCTCGGATTCCAGGACAGTGTTTAGGACAGGAGACATTTGGTCACATTGCTTTTTCAAGAGCCTTCTGGGAAAGTCCAGGGTTTGGGGTTTGGGGATTTTGTTTTCTCAGTCTCTTGGGATCCAGGGTCTCTCAGCCTGTCTGCAGCTGGAGTCTCTAAGCGCTGTTTACTTCTTTCCTGACAAGAGACAGCAGGCTGAGATGAGGAACCTAAACTCACAATCCTGAGGGAGTGATAGTGCCAAATTCCTTTCCGTGATATTGCTGGATGGCTCCGGCTAGTGGAAAGAGTGTTGGATTTGGTATCAGGAAACCTGAGGGTCTAATCCTGGCCCTGCTACTTGGTATCAATGTCAAGTCATCTAATCTTCTGGAGTTTTGGTTACCTCACCTGTACATGGAGGGGGTTCGACTGGAAGACCTCTAGGTTTCCTTCTAGTTTCAAACCCTATGAATTGAATAACTCGAAATGCAGGGAAGAAGCCATGGTTTGCTAGTCTCCAGGGAAACCATGGGCTGTCTCTTTCTTAGAGCAGGATTGATTGATTCAACAAATATTTGTTTGGGGCTGATAGTGAGCAAAGGACTGTGCTATGTCCTGGGGGAGATAATGTTTTAGGGGCCCTCTTTTTCTGATTGATGCTTGCCACTCCTGGACTTCTATTTCAGGTAAATTCCATTGATCTAGTTTAGGAACCGTGAACCACAATCAAATCAACTCTGCGCCCTAGATAGGTGTGTCAATCTTCTCCTCTACGATTCTACTCGGTATACTTGAAACTTTGGGACCAATTACTTCTCTCATTAGAATGTGAGCTCCTGGAGGTCAGAGACTATTCTTGCTTTTGTTTCATCATCCCCTTTTCACCCCTAGTACTAAACACATAATATTTTGTTATTGTTAGTCATGTCCAATTCTTTGTGATCCCTTTTAGGGTTTTCTTGGCAAAAGGCAATTTGTCATTTCCTTCTTCAGCTCATTGTACAGATGAGGAAATTGAGGCAAACAGGGTTAAATAACTAGCCCAGGGTCACACAGGTAGTAAGTGTCTGAACCTGGATTTGAACTCAGTTCTTCCTGACACCAGCCTTGGCACTCTATCCACTGCACCATTTAGCTGCCCCTCTAATACATGCTTTCATCATTCATTCATTCATTCACAAAGCAGAGTCCCTGGCATCATGGAGTTTATAGTCTAGGGAAACTGGGGGAAGAGAAGAAACAAAAGTAAGTAATTAATACATCATATGGTGAGTACAGTAGGAATTTATAAAATAATATATTCAGTAAGATTTGAGGGAGAAAATCATTACTGATGAAGTGGGAAATGGAGAGTCCAAGCAATCCTCTATGTAGAGGGAGCACTTGAAATGGGCCATAAAGGAGAAGCATTATTCAACAGACAAAAAGAGAGAGGAAAAGCATTTCAGGACAAAGGAATTATAGAAGTAGAAGCATGGAATGGGAAGAGGACAGTGAATTTTCAAGGGGTAGAGGGTAGCTCTACTTGGCTGGAGGATAGAATACTTGGAAAAGAATGATGTAGCTTACACTGGAAAGGGAAGATGGTGCTGGATAATGAAGAACTTTGAATGGCATGTTGAGAGCATTAACTTTATATACTATGGCAATAGGGAGCCACTGGAAAAAAAAATTTTTTTAAACCCTTACCTTCCATCTTGGAGTCAATACTGTCTATTGGCTCCAAGGCAGAAGAGTGGTAAGAGCTAGGCAAATTGGGGTCAAGTGACTTGCCCAGGGTCACACAGCTGGGAAGTGTCTGAGGCCAGATTTGAACCTAGGACCTCCCATCTCTAGGCCTGGCTCTCAATCCACTGAGCTACCCAGCTGCCCCTGCCACTGAAAATTTTAAAGCACATTGCTGTCACTCAAACTGTGTAAGGAAAATTAATCTGGAAAGCAGTATAGTGGGCCAATTATAATTGGAGAGTACCCGACTGCAGGAAAGTTTCTTGGGATACTTAGATCTCCTATTAGTCTAATCACTGAGTACTTTTTGTGTGTGGGGGTGCTACGTGTTAAGCACTGAATTAGGGGTGGGGCAAAATAAGCTTAGGACATAGATTCCTGGTCTCATGGAGCTTACAGTCTAATTGAAAAAAATGTATGAAAAGTTAAATAACAATAAAAAGTATGTTTTTTTTTAAACCAGTTCAATGGAGAAGTAAATTGGAATGGGGCACAGTGCTGACTAGCTTCTGAGAGAGATGCTGGATCTTTGAACCTGGTTAAGTCTTCATCTTTCAGGAAACCCAGGACACTAGGACCCTGAAAACTAGCCCAATCTGTACTGGTGCGGGGAGATTTCTCACCCAGAGTTCTCTACACTGGTTAAATAGCATACTGGAATAAAAATACCCAAAAATTTCAATAAAGTTATGTGAAGGAGGTATATAATTAATTGCCAAATGAACAATAATATATTACATTCTTGTGGCACTTTAGAGTTTAAAATGACTTTTTGAAAATGATTCCCTAGGCAACTCTTTCCCTTCTTTACAGATGTGGGGGAAGATGGCTGCAGAACACTGTGGATACTGACAGACTCAGTTAATGTGTTGATTAGCTTTGCTGAAATGTTTCCCCCCTCTCCCCCTTTTCTATTTTTTGTTACTAAGGATGGGTGTGGGGGAAGAGAGGAAGAGGGATATATTTGGAAATAAAGGTGATGTTTTAAAAAAGGATATCAATAAAAATAAAAAAGAAAGTTATTCTTTAGAACAGATCACATCTTTGTAGTTACCGAATTGATTAAAAGATGAAGATAACAGAAGATATTGCTGTGTTTGTAGTTTATTGGCTACAAATAAGTAGTTGACTCTGGGACCAAAATGAGGTCTTTAAAGGATCCCTTCCTACAAGGACACTCTTATGGATAAGTTAAAATCGCACAAAATTTCTTGATAAATGCAACTACAAAGATAACTGTTCAAAAGTGATCCTCTGATTGTTGACCAGAAATGAGGCATAAAACAGGGAGATACATGCTCTCCCAAAGTATTTGTCATTGCCATGGAGGATGTCTTCAAGAAAGACAAAGTGGAAGAGCAATTCTTTATATATGGTGAGTATCTTCAGGTGCTCCAATTTATTGATGTCATTTTGCTGATCAAATGAGACCTCCACAGGTAGCGGGATGTTGTAAATGAGATATATGATTATTTTCAAGCTGATCTAACAATACAAAGGAGAAAAATTAATTGCAAAAAAACCCAATGCTTACCATTCAAACTTTGGCATGCTATTGAAGAGGAAGACCATTGAGTTGGTTAATAAGTCCCTATGTTTGGGGAAAGGCATTAAAGATGGACAATGAATTGGCCCCAGAAATGCATAGAAGGAATACAGTAGGCAAAATTGGGAAATCATATACTATTCTCTGATTCAAAGACCTATTTTTTAAAATCCATCTTATTGATTGCCTTTGTTCTTGCATCACTTATATTTCTGGATATGAGTCCCTTTCTTTCCTTTTCCTCACTTTAGATTGATCTCTCTCCTAAAGAAAAGAATCAACAAAACAAAATTCAGAATACAGTGACTAAATCTGTCAATGTAAGCAATATTTTTCTTTAGTAGTCCCTTTACCTCTCAACTGGGAGTCACAAAGCATGTTTCATTCTCTGTTTTCAGATACCTTTATTGATTTTTAAAAAATAGTTCAGGTTAGGGTAAAATTTTTATTTATGTCATTGATCTCATTTGCATATATTGTTTTGGTTTTGCTTATTTCACTGTATTTGTTCATACAAATCTTCTCATGCTTCTTTGAGTTCATATTTGTCATTGTAAAATAATATTTCTTTCTATTCATATGTTATTGTTTTTTCAGCCATTTTCTAGTTGAAAGAAACTCATTTTGTTTCCAGCTATTATTCTTTGTGGTCATAGAGTGTGACAAATATTTTGTACTTCTGTTTTTTTATTGCTTAGAATATTACTGGGTAAAAAAATTTAGTCACATTTCTTGCATAATTGAAAATTTATAGTCATAAAAATGTTAACCAATTTATAGCTCTACTATATTGTATTACTATGCCTTTCTTTCCAGGGTTCCTACAATATTGGCTGTTTCCTTTTATTGTTGTTGTCATCATCTTTGTCAAAATGAAAAGTGTGAAGGAAAATCTTAATCTATAAATGTGCACTTCTTTTAATACTAGTGCTTTGGAGTATGTTTCCTTGTGATCATTTATAGTTTAAAATTTTTTTTTAAATATTCTGATTCTTTGTCCATTTGTGTTTTGGGGAATGACTCTTGAGAGACTGATTTTTAAATGCTATCTTGAATTACATCAGAAAAATCTGGAAAGATATACATAAACTGTTACAGAATGAAATGAGCAAAACCAGCACATTGCACACAGAGACAGCAATATTTCTGGATGAACAACTATGAATGGCCCAGTTTTTTTTCAGCAAAGCAATGATTCAAGACAGTCCCAGAGACTCATGATGAAAAATGCCATCCACCACCAGAGAAAGAACTGATGGAGTCTGAATGCAGATTCAAACATATTATATTTCATTTTCTTTCTTCATTTTTTATTTGAGATCTTCCATAAATTGACTGATATGGAAAATGTTTTTATATGATTACACATATAAAATCTATATCTGATTGCTTACCATCTCAGGGAGGAAGGAAGGAAGGAACAGAAGAAGAGAAAGAATTTGGAATTCAAAATTTTAAAAAAATGTTAAAATTGTTTTTACATGTATATGATTTTAAAGAAAGCTGGGGACAGAGGCAATTTGTATGTAAAAGAAATTTGTATGCATCAAAAGAAGTAGGGAAGAAAAGAAATCCAAAAATAATCCTCTCAGAGAGTATTTCACAATTATTGTTTCTTTTTTAAACAAATCAATCATTAAGCGTTTAAAAATGCTATCTGCTTGGTGACTTTGGAAAACGATAATAACAATCTCTAGAGAATTAAGGCTGCATCGGGTGATGAAGAACTACTTGGGGGTCACAATTAGTCTGTAATCTATTTATAATAAGTCTTGCAATAACCTCCTACAAGAAGTAGTGTAAAGCAAAGGTGTAAAAATTATTCCAGGAAAGGCCTGAAAAATTGTGAAGCCCATTTCAGATTAAAATGTAATTGGGAAATGTTTAACAAAAGAATGATATTCTAAAAGATGATATTAATTTGTAGCTTTATAATCTAATATTTATCCCACAGGGATCCATTTCTATTTGAGATTGAAACTACTGGTATAAAGCATAAGGAAATGTAGGCTCAGAAAAGGAAGTACAGGGGGTAGCTGGGTAGCTCAGTGGATTGAGAAGCCTAGAGATGGGAGGTCCTAGGTTCAAATCTGACCTCAGATACTTCCCAGCTGTGTGACCCTGGGCAAGTCACTTCACCCCCTCCCCCATTACCTAACCCTTACCACTCTTCTGCTTTAGAACTAATACACAGTATTGATTCTAAGATGAAAGGTAAGGGTTAAAAAAAAAAAGGAAGTAAAGCCCCAAAGAACAAAGGATAAGAGAAGGAGAGCACAGGTGTTCCACTGATGTCATACCCTATGAAAAGATCTAGAGGAAGGTCTTTGATTTATTGGGTGGCTTCTCTGTACAATATCAGTAGATGAGGATAGGCAAGAATAGAATTGGTGGATAGGATTCAATCTGACCCAGTAGAGGGAGTACCCTCATTGATGAGATCTCAGAGACAATGAAGTAGTATACATACATTATTTAATTTGATCTTCACTCTAATCCTGTGATATAGATAATATAATAATATAATAATTATATAGATAATAATTTTTCATTTACACTTTATTATTATTTTTAATAACTAATTTCTATAGCACTTTAGGTTTACAATGATATATCTTTATAACTCTGGGAGGTGGGGAATATAAGAATGATACTCATATTATAGAGGAGGAAACTGAGGTTGTGAGAGGTGAAGTCATTTGATCCTCATAGAGCTAGACATATGGTAGCCAGGCTCCAAATCTATAGGTTTCCTGATTCCATGTGTAGTGCTCTTTCTGCTTTTCCATGCTGATTTCTATGACACAATCAGGTATCAGGATCTCTCCATGGTACTTCATTGTACTTCAGTACTTCTGTGGAACTGCCATATGACCAATGTAGATATTCCCTCCAATGGTACAGATAACATTTCTTCTATTTCCCTGTTCCCTCTGCTTGGAATGAACTTCCTACTCCTCTCTGCCTTAAGGAATTCTTAGGGCTGGTTTTTCCCAAATTCAGCTCATTAATTCCTATAGGAAATCTGCCTTGATTCCTCAATTCTCCACTCCCTTCCTGTAAAATATCTTGCAGAGAAAAATTACTTTCTATATATTTTGAATTGAATTTTCTATGTACATGTGGCTTCTCTCCATAGAATACAAACTTCTTGAGGGCAGAGTTTGTTTAATTGTGTGTGTGTGTGTGTATGTGAGAATGCGTGCACATTTATCCTCATCATCTGGCATAGTGGCTGGTACATTGAAAGCACTTCTGTGTTTAAAATTGAATTTTCTTCTTGGATAACCTCAGAGTTCACACTAATATATACTTTTTAAGATTTGGAAAGCACCTAACAAGACATTATGT
Source organism: Monodelphis domestica (assembly GCF_027887165.1). NCBI lineage: Eukaryota > Metazoa > Chordata > Mammalia > Didelphimorphia > Didelphidae > Monodelphis > Monodelphis domestica. Next base: position 84,047,353 of record NC_077230.1, read on the forward strand.
TATTTGAGTTTCGACCTTATCCTTTCAGATATCTTACTCAATATTTTGGGTGTCTCTTCTAGATCTCTTGATATTGTGTGGGCCCTCATGAAGCACACAGGTTTTCACAGGATCATTGATTTAGAGCTACTAAAAAAGACTTTAATGGTCATCTAATCTAACATCATCATCTTGCAAATGAGAAAATGGAGGCTCAAGAGGTTAAATGACCTGTCCAATGTCACATAGGTAGCAAATGGCAGAGCCAGGATCCATGCCCATGTAGTAACGTGTTGGTAAATGTTTAACAACCAAACTTTGGAGGGGGTAGGAAATGAATGCAGGATCTACTGTTAAGCTTCACCTGCATTATTAATATTTTCTCCATCACTCTTTAAAGTATAATCAATCAACAAAACAATAAATCAAGTTCTGATTTATGGTGTTTGCTGATTCCAAGGTGTAAATGTTCACACAGAAAATTTAACAATCAACTCTCCTGAGTCTAGTAAAGATGACTCTCTAGGACACATCCCAGCATCTGTGACCTTTGACTCCAAACCCAGTCATTGTTTCATTTTACCCTAAAGCCTCAGGTTACTTCTTGCTCTCACTGCATGATAGATCTGCCCCTGGGTCCCCAAAAGGCAATAGAGAGAGGAATAATGAGTGTGAGGAGATGGTAACATGTTGCTAAGAAAGAACTGATCAGAAGTAGCATAAAAAATGAAATCAAGGAGAAGTAGGACTGGAACCTTAATGCTTTGGATACCATGTTTTCCATACTTTTGTTCTTTGAATTATATATATATATATATTGAGAGAGAGAGAGAGAGAGAGCACTTATCTGTACATTATGGTTCATGGCAAGCCATCATACAAATTCTAAATGCTATAGCTTATACCCTCTTCAAGCTAGGGTGGTAAGGAAGATTTTAATGGAGGATATGGATTTGAAGAAAAGACACAAGAGTGAGTAGGGTGTTTAAGGTAGGTAGAAAATATTATTTAAACCACAGAGGTGGAATAATGCATCTCATTTTCAGGGGACAGGTAGCAAGCAAATGAATGTGGCTAGAGTACGAGGTACTCTAGTTAGAAGAAAAACAGCAAGGAAAAAAAAAGGATAGTGGATTGAGGAAAGCCTCAAAGGCCAGGGGAAGAACTTGACTTTGAGCTTATAGGCAAAAGGGAACCACTGAAGATTTTTCAGTAGTGGTGTGACAAACAATTAATGACCTCTGGTGATCTCTGAAACTCCCATATACAACCCATTTGGGATCTGGCTGTGTTTTGTGTTTTATCTCTTGAAGGGTTTTCAAGGCTTTTGCTTAGCATTGTACAGAAGACCCAGTCTGTAATGTAGATTTGAGAGGATTCCAGCTGGGGTGATGGAAATCTTTCAAAACAGGAGAGTTGTTCAGGAGGTTGTTGATTTGAGGTCCTTCTGAAATGAAGGGAACTAATATGACATCTTTTCTAGATTCCTTGTTCTAGCCCCAGGCTGTTAAAATGGAAAGTATTTGGAAGCAACCAGAACCAGACCAGCTCACTTTTCCTACAGAAATATCATCATGCAGTGGAATAAGTCATTAAGATATTTACTTTAAGGGGGCAGCTGGGTGGCTCAGTGGATTGAGAGCCAGGCCTAGAGATGGGAGGTCCTAGGTTCAAATCTGACCTCAGACACTTCCCAGCTGTGTGACCCTGGGCAAGTCACTTGACCCCCATGGCCTAGCCCTTACCACTCTTCTGCCTTGGAGCCATTACACAGTATTGACTCCAAGATAGAAGGTGAGGGTTTTATTAAAAAAAAAAAAAAGATAATTTCTTTAAGATAAGCCCAAGTCTTTACTTTGCTAAGAATTCCTTTCCTCCCTAGTAGAACATGTTGGTGGCCATAATGTAGCATCGGCCACATAACAGAGGAAAGAAAATATTCCCACATCCTAAATCAGAGCTGGAACTAGGAAAGGAGAGAACAGAGCTTTCCCCCAAGGCACAGATAGCAGTAGGTAGAAACAGTTGAACTGAGCACATCATTATCAAGAATCATTCATTAAAACAGGAAGACATTGAACCTTCTTCCTCCTCCACAAACCTTCAGCCAGGTGAACTCTTTTCCAGCTTAGTCTGTCCCCTCTCCAGGTGTGACTCACCATCAGAGCCTTTCCAAGGTCCTCAGGCCTTGCCGTCAGCCCTGCTACTTTGCCTACCTACACGCTATTTGGCTTTTCCATCTGCCAGGAGCTGACTATGAATGAAAACCCTCCTCTATGTGTTGTATTCCCAATTAGAATGCGCCTTCCTCATGAACAAGGACTTCTGATTTTCTATTTTTATCTCCAGTACTTCTCCGAGAGGGTTCACATAGGAAGGACTGAACAAATGCTTTTCAATTGCATTTCTTTGGACCTTAGACCAAGGTGTCAGTTTTCTCCTTGAGAGTTCCTCTAACCTCAATTGAATTTGTATTAAAAATTAATTTGATTTGAGGATGTTGCTTGTACTAGAATTGACAGTACTGCCTGTGCCCCAAATTCATGCTCAGGTCACTGGCTTCCCAACAATCCCCCCATTCTCTGGGGAGCTTCCAGACTTTAAGCCTCAGGGCAATTGCGCCATCCAAACCGTTGAGTTTGCCAAGCCAAGATCCCTGAGAGGCTTCATTTCTAAGAATTTCAGTAGGACGTGTAGTAGAGTAAATGCCTGTTGTTCTCTTCTCTCTTTTGCTGGCAAAGTAAAATGAAGCTAGCTCCCTGCTCTGCCAGGTCTTTTTGCAAGGGCTGGTTGTCAGCCGTAAGTTGAGAACAAAGAAGGAAAATTCAAGAAAAATGTGTGTAAAAATCACAAGCAAATGAGTCTCAGATCCTAAGTCAGTAGCCAGGAGACCTTGGACACTTGGGTGACTTTCTAAGCCTCTGCATTATTTTGTACATTATAACAAATAATAATGAATGATATGATGGATTTATAGGACTTTAAGGTTTGTAAAATGATCTCATGTGACTCAGCTTTTAGTATTCTTATCTTGTAAATCACAACGATAAAAGCTAAAGTGTATATAGCATTTTAAGATTTGTAAAGCTCTTCACATCTATTATCTCATTTTATTTGATCCCAAAGGTCACAACAACCCTGGGAGGCAATTGCTCTTAATATCTCCATTTTACAGATAAAGAAACTGGGGACAGAGAAAGTAAGTCATTTTCTTTAGGTCACAAAGCTAGTTTGTATATTGAAACAAGATTTGAACTCAAGGTCTCTCTGATTCCAAATGTAGCCCTCTCTCTACTGCAGTATATTAACAATACCATGAAATATCTGTTGCTCTAAAAAGACCAAACCCAAACGTGGTCTTTATGTATTTTGTTCTTCAAACCCTTACCTTCCATCTTAGGGTGAATACTACGTATTGGTTCCATGGCAGAAGAGCAGTAAGAGCTAGACAGTGGGGTTAAGTGACTTGCCCAGGGCCACACAGCTGGGAAGTGTTTGAGGCCAAATTTGAACCCAGGTCTTCCTGATTGTAGGCCTGGCACTCTATCTGCTGAATCACTTAGCTGTCCCTGATATAGTGCTTTATACATTATCCAACCTTAAAAGCCTTGCTAATGCCTTTGTGAGATAGATATTATAGCTATTATTATATTCATTTTATAGATGTAGAAATTAAGTCTCTTATGACTGCCTATGATTACACAGCCAGAGTTTGAAGTGCAACTTGAACCCAGGGCTTTACCCCATGCTACCTCTTAACAATAAGTAATTAGAGGGGGCACTTGGGTAGCACAGTGGATAGAGAGACTGGCTTGGAGTTAGGAGGACCTAGGTTCAAATGTGGCTTCTGATACTTTCTAGCTGTGTGATCCTGGGCAAGTCATTTAACCCCAATTGCCTAGCCCTTGCTGTTTTTCTGTCTTAGAATTAGTACTGATACAGAAGGCAAGGCTTTAAAAAATAAACAATAAAAATAATTTGATATTTTTCTGAACTTTTGGCTTGGGAACACTAGGATGTATTATTTTTTGGTCGGTGGGGCTGGGGGCATTCATGAAGTCAGTGATACCCACTTCTCACTTTCTCTCCTTAAGAGAGTTTAACAACAGCAAATATATATATATATACATATATATATATATATAGTTTTCTTTACAAGAACCCTGTAAGGTAGGCAATGTATCACTGTGCCCATTTTACAGGTGGAGATAAGACTTAAAGACTTGTCCAAGATCACAGAGTTTTGATTGTACAAGGTTATGGGATTTGAACCCAGGTCTTATGTCCCAAAGTGCAACCTTCTTGCCATTGTATCACACTCTCTTTTACTAGGCATGTATTAGAGCAGGGGATCAAAAGTCTGAGCTGGAAGGAATCTTAGAGGTCATCTAGTCCCAACCTCTTTATTTTTATAAATAAGAAATTGAAGTCCACAAAAGTTGGTAGTAAGTACCAAAGGGAGGATTCCAAAGCAAGTCTCTCTTCTCCAAGTTCTATGCTCTTTCCATTGTGTCTCAGGGGTTCCTTGGTAGTAGAATGATTGCATTTGTCAGCAACCTCATTGGTCCTTTCTTCAAGCCTCACTGGGCCATTCTGAAGAAGCAACTCTGTGATGATAGCTAGCTACATCAGCCCCTCCCTAGAGTCCGTGACGTGCCTGAAACTATTAAGACATTTAAAGGTGTGTCAAAGACTGAGGAGGGTTGGGAAATACTGCCCTACATTTGGAAAGCCTGTCAAAACTCAAAATAGCATATTACACAATATGCCATGGGCATTTCTGCTCTATCTCTGACCCTAATAACGAACTGAGTCATAGGATCATAGATTTATCCTTTGAGATTGTTGAGCTCAACCATCTCATTTTATAGATGAGGAAACTGAGGCTTAAGAGAGTTTATTTTTATCATATATATATATATTTTTTAAACATTTCTCTTCCATCCTAGTAACAAATCTAGGATAGAAGGGCAAGTGCTAGGCAAAGGCTTGCCCAGTCACACAAAGCTAGGAAGTGACAGAGGCCAGATTTGAACCTAGGTCCTCTCAACTCCAGGCCTAGTGTTCTGTCCACTGTGTTTCCTAGCTGCCCCCAGCCTGGAGAGTTTATGTGACACACAGTTCCTAAGGATCTGAGGCAAAATTCTTGTAAACTATTTTGTATCTCTCCTTTTCTCTCTCTCCTCACTGCTCCTTGCTGTCTCTCCCTTTTCCTTTCCCTCCTTCTCCTCTCCCTCTCCCTCCATCACCCTCTGCCTCCCCATCTCTTTTTTCCTCCTCCATCCACCTCCACCTGTCTTCTCACCATCTCCCTTACCCTTTCTTCTTCCTTCCCTTTCCTTTCACCCTTCCTCTCTTGTCCTCCTTCTTCCTTCTCTCTATAGGCACATTTGTGCACACACACACATATTATCTCCCCTGGTTAAACTGTAAGCTTCTGGAAGGACAGAGACTTTCTTCTTTCCTCTGTAGCTTCAGAACTTTGGTCAGTGCCTAGAGCAGAGCAAGCCTTGTCTGATTGGTTAACCCCTATTGCTTAACCCTTTCAACCTTTCCTTCTTGGAACCAATGCACAGCATACAGTCTAAGATGGAAGGTAAGGGCTAAAAAATCAAAAGATGCAGAAGAGATTTGATGGACATTCTTATAAAAATCTTTCTGAATAACCTGCGGGGTAAGCTTTAGTACCCAGAAACAGTAGCACTGAAGGCAATAACTTATGATTTATTTTGTATTATATAGAATAATCTCACCCCCTCCCCACTACAGCTAGATTGTCAATTCCTTAAGGATGAAGACTACGCCTGTGTTCAATGTTGGGCAGATCAGCTAATTTCCCTGGTCCTCAGTTCCCTCATCAGTAAAAAGGAAGGGGTTAGATTAAACATCCCATTCTAAATCCGATGCTTGCATGCCACCTCTTCCTGTCTAGCACAGTGATTTATACATAGTACTCACTTCATAAAGTTTTGCTGAATGGATAAAACTCTGTGGGTATGTATGAATGTGAGGTCAGAGCCTCAGACACAATTTGTTTTAATTCAACAAACATTTATCAAGCACTTAACATGTAGAGAGCACCATCCTTTGCACTAGATGAGCTGCAAAGATAAAAAGTCCCCAGTTCTGCATTCAAGGAGTTTGCACACTAGTGCGAAGTAAACACATATACACCAAGGACTCTAACATCAGTCAGAGTGGGGATCAGTGCATAAGCAAAGTTCAATAGAGAGGGAGGAGGGATTTGTGAAGGTGGGAATCACTTTTGGCCAGGAAGAATGGGGGATGTCTCATGGAAGAGATCATAGGACCAAGATAAACTATTAAGAAAAAGGATTTGAATAGCAATCATTCTGGTCTCTGCCAGGGAGACTTAGGAGCCTCTCAGGGATACCACTGAGAAATCTGATATGAATGGTGACATTGGGTAGGTTAGAGATTGGGAAAGTCCAGAGTCAATAACCCTGGCCACTTCTTCTTGTCTCTTCCCTTAGGTGCCTCAGTGTCTTCTTGTCCTGAAGATGGGATTTGAAATGAAACCAGATTTGGAAAATGGTTTCTCTTTTTATTAAACTACAGCTCAAACAATATAAGAACAAAATGAGGAGGAACTACAAACCCACACATTATAACTTACAAAATCAATGGAAAATAAATAACAACAACGTGATAGACTGCTCAGGAGAGTCATCCTTGGACCATTGATTCAGAGCATTAGTATAAAATCCTGGAATCTGTAGTCAATAGGGACTCAAAGACCATTTAATTTGCCCCACTCTTATTTTACAGGTGAGGAACCTGAAGCCAGTGTTAGAAAAATAGTAAGTGGCAGAGCTGATCCTTGAACTCAGGGCCTTTGGGTTGAATAGAATCTTGTGCTCCTTGCTCAATGTCATGAAGCTTTTTCTATGCCTCTTTGTTGTTAGGCTGTGTCCAATTCTTCATGACCGCATTTGGGGCTTTCTTGGCAAAGATACTGGAGTGGTTTACCATGTCCTCTTCCAGCTCATTTTACAGATGAGGAAACTGAGGCGAACAGGGTTAAGTGACTTACCCAGGGCCACATAGCTAGTAAGTGTCTGAGGCCAGATTTGAACTCAGGAAGATGAATCTTCCTGACTCCAAGTGCTACCTAGCTTCCCCATACTGTGCCTTCTACTAGTTTTCAAAAGTCACATTTTCACACTGCACAGTCAAAATGGCCAGAATCCCTTTTTACATATATGCATTCAATGTATATACATGCACACTGAAACATACCCATTCAGTGATCAACTAGGTGTGCAAATGTGACCATTAGATCAGGGAGCAAAGCTCACAAGCAGAGTATCTCCCTGGAATTCAGCTTGCCATAAATAATACGGTTACACAAACCCAGGGCTGGCAGAGTCAGAAGATAAAGACTGTAGAGTGCTGGATTTAAAGTCAGGGAGCCCTGGGTCAAGTCCTGCTACAGATTCTTACTAATTGTATAATCCTGAGCAAACTATTTGACCAGCGCAGGAAACACGGTTTCCCCATCTGCTAACGATACACTTCTCATTTCGTGGTAATGATAGCTACCATTTTTATAGCACTTTCAGCTTTGCAATGAGCTTTTTATCTCATTTGATCCTCACACCCACTCTGTGAGGTAGGCATTATTATCCTCATTCTGTAGATAAGGAAACTGAAGGCCAAGAGAGTTGAAGGGACTTGATCAGTATCATACAGTCATTATAAGTATCCACGGTAGGATTTGAACACAGGTTTTCCTAAATCCAGATTGGATATTTTATCCACAGTGATCATTAACTGCTCTATAAAATGAGGAGGTGGGACAAGATAAAAACATTACGGTGCCTCATAGCTCTACTTCCATGATCCTGTAATCCTATGAAGAAGGTCTCCCCCTCATCCCACTACATAAGGAAAAAGTCACTATGCTTTGCCTCTCTGGTATATAGGAAGAGAAGAAAAATGTTTTATTACATTTCCCCCCAAACTATTCAGATTTTTTTTCTCACAGTAGCAAAGCTTCTTTCCTTCCTCTTCCTCTTACCTTTGATGAGGAGATAAACAATTCCAAATCTCCTATTCTTCTCCTCTTCTCTCCACTCCTCTCCCTCTTTTTCTTCTCTCTCCTGTTTCCTGTTCCATAGGGTAAGAGAATCTATTCAGGCCTGGCCTTGTGCATAGATAGAAGAAAAGGTCCCTTAGCTGGTATAAAGTGTTCTGGCCTAGTATATCTTCCACACTATGCATAAAATATCCAGTTTTGTCTTAAAGAGTTAAAAATCTATGTCCTCCGTAAGTGGGCCACTGGGAAATCAACATTGATTGTGGGCCACCAACACTGGGAAATCAGGGATCTAAGGAAATGAACCCAGGGTAGGGATGGATAGAATCAAAAGGATATTGTCTAAGTTTATTTAGGATATATTTCATTGGAGGGCTGGGAAGACCAGAAGACATTATGGAATTGCTAGTGAGGGAAAGACTTGAAGGGGTAGAAAGAACCCAAATTCAAATCTTGCTATTCATAATTCCCAAGTCATAAAAAGAAGTGATCTAACTGAACACAGTCTTGAACAGGAGTGCCCTCTATGCCATACCCCCCCCCCCCAAGTAAACTATTCTCCAATGAAAGATTTTCAGGAATGAGGAAAAACCTATCATTTCCCAAGGGAGATCGGTCACTTTGGGGCAGCTCTAATTGACAGTAAGTTTTTCCTTGGACTCATCTCAATCTGTCTCTCTTCATCTTCCACCTATGGCCCCTTGGTCTTCCCTCAGGGGCCAATAGAGCATGTCTAATCCCTTTTGCAGGTGATGGCCATTCAGACACCTGAAGACAATGATTATAGTTCTCTTTGTCTTCATTTCTGCAGCTTGATCAGCATCCCACCTCCCATAATCCCACAGTATGATATGCTCTAAACCCATTGTAGGCAGAGAGGCAGAAATATGAGTGATAGTCAGTATGGTCTTCAGTAGCACCAAAATAACTTCTATTAGTCCTGCACTAAAAAAAAGCCCCATTTCAAAGATGGGAATGATTGGGAAAGAGGAGACTGCTTGAGTTTGTGTACTTATTCCGAAAATAGATCCCATTCTGCCCACAGTCTCAGCTTCATGTATCTGAACTGGCTCCATAGATTTCAGGCATCCATTTGTCCATTCATTCAATAATCAGGCACCAACAAATTCAGTGCAACCATTATAGTTTCAATACAAACTCTGTACTCACATATCATGCCTTTTACCCATGAATCTCAAAAGCACCTTATAGAACCACAGAGTTACAGAGTGGGAAGGCATCTCATCTAACTTGATGCCTCAGAAGGAAGCCACCCTTACCCTCCATCTTAAATTCAATACTGTGTGCTGTTTCTAAGGCAGAAGAACAGCAAGGGTTTTGCAATGGGGGTTAAGTGACTTGCCCAGGGTCACACAGCTAGGAAATGTCTGAGGCCACATCTGAACCCAGGACCTCTGCTTCCTGCCTTTAGACCTGGCTTTCAATCCACTGAGTCATGCAGCTGCCTCCTCCCTTTGAAGGAAGACTTTTTACAGCATCTCCACCAGGTAAGGATTCATCCCCCTATCCCGCCCCTCCTCAGGCTTCACATTCTACCCTGGAATAACTTTAGTTGTTAAGAAGTTTTTCTTTTCATTGAACTGAAGTTTTCCTCTCAACAACTTAATGATTTTGCGGACATCCCATCAGGGACTGCCAGTGATCCCCTGTGAGGTAGTGACAAGGCGGGTAACAGCATTCTAGTTTATAAATGGAAAGACTGAATAATAAAGGGAAGAAATGACTTCACCAGGGTCACACAGTGAGTTGGTCATGAACGGAGCAGTTGCTCATTAAATTCTTGCAGGATGAACTTAGGTTCATTTCCTTGGAGTCGAAAGCTTCTCCTGCAGACCTCTGGGGGCATCATTGTCCCCTTTTAAAATAGACTGGCTCTACTCCTTTTTATACCAATGTGGGTTTCAGGTCCTCTCTGAAGTTCACAATAGGCTGGGACCTGGCATACATTTTGGCCCAGTGGGCTCTGCCCTGTGGTGGTTCAGGATCATTCTCGGAGGTGCTACTGTCACCAGAGTCACTAGAACTCTGGAAGCAGATGTCACAGTAAGGCCGATGGCAGCGGCAGAATGGCTCATCGGAGCTACTGGACTCCGAATCTCCATAGTCACATAAGGAAGGCAGAGCTGGCCAGCCCGTACGCCCCCGGGCATTCAGCTGTGGCCGCTCTAGCCCTAGGAGACTCGGTGGGTTACTGGAAAGGAGAGGGCCAACTTGATGTTCTGTGGGACCAGAGCAGGAAGACTGGTTGGGGACTCCATCTCTTACTCTTACTCTGGTCCTATTATCCTCAGAATGGCTCTGCCTGTTCTCAGCTGGAGGGCTCAGACTACCTCGGGCTGGAGTGAGTAGGGAAGGCTTCCATGAAATGAACTTTTGTCCCTCAGGGTCCCCAGCCTGGAGCTCCTGGTTGAACCTATTCTCACTCTGAACCTTCAGTCCACTCTGTGTCCTGGAAACTGTCTTGTTCATTAGGCACCATGTTTGTGAAGGCACAGACCCTAGGAAACGCATGGAGGCTCGTTGAGCTGCCCGCCTCCTTCTCACCATGTACGGGCTAATGCCCATGTCATTAGAGGGAAACCTCTTTTGGGGACTGTGGGCAGCACTATCCTCCTGGTGCATGCTGGGGCTGAGACACTGAGGGCCACTGGGAGAACAAGAAGGGTTAGTTACTTTGCCTAGACTTAGTTCTTGTAAGACCTCTTGAAGCATCTCACTGCTCACATAATTAATCTTTGATGGCTGCTCATGGAATGTCTCCGAATTTCTGAGCTGCTTCTGTCTCTGAGAAATATTGGCTTTGGGATCCTGTATAAGATTCGGGCTTGGGGATGTCAGCCCCTGGTCTCCTGCTTTCGGGCCACCACTCTGGGAAACCTGTTGCTTCTGGGTGTTTTCCAAGTGTAAATGATCAAGCATATCTTCTGAGTTAGAAATCTGCTCTTGGTGTTGTGGGGAAGAGTTTTGATCCTCTACGAGATCCTTAAGACTCTGTAAACTAGTTAAGAGGGCTGGACCACATTGTGTATCTGGGAAAACAGGGCATGGTTCCCCACCAGAATCCGACAGACTGTTGAAGAGACCTTCAGCACCCACACCCCCGTGGACTTGTTTTTGATCAGCTTCTGTGGGACTAGCCTTGCCCTGAGCAAAGACAGGAGTGGCTCCTCCACTAGGATGATCATTGGTGCATTCGCCTGACATCAGTTTCATCAGTTTCTCTTTTGCATTATTCACTTGCTCCTGTAGGCTTTCAATCACAGCATTTTTCTGTAAAAATCAAAGTGAAATCATCAATGAGAGAAGGAGAGAGGAAGAGAAGAGGGAAGGAGAAAGGGAGGGAAGGGGAGGGACAGAGAGAGAGAGAGAGAGAGAGAGAGAGAGAGAGAGAGAGAGAGAGAGAGAGAGAGAGAGAGAGAGAGATGCACATTGGGAATTTTCACACTGCCTTTAATTCTGGGGTTAATAGCATATTTCCCTTACAATTTGAGTGCTTAGTTCTACAGGTGGAAGGGACTTTGGAAGAGATTGAGTGATTTACTACACACAGGTAGTAAACATCAGAAGTTTACTGACTCCAGAGCAACCTTCTATATTATCTGAGCACTAAACTCTACTAGGTAGGGCCACTTCTTTTAACCTTTTTAAGTAATCTATAAAGAAACCTCTGAGAACTCCACAAAGTCAGTCCATACCAAACAGTTTATATCTGATTTTTATCTAGCTTTAGACTTTCTACATTCTGGTGAAACTGGCACACTTAATGGGCCTCACTTATGACCTATTTCTTTTTAAATGTTTTTAAGTGAACAAAATCACTTTTCTTTTCCTCTCATCATGCCACCCCTCCCCATAACTGGGAAAAAGGAAAAATAATGCCCTTGTAACAAATATGCATAACCATGTTAAATTAATTTCAACAAAGACCAAGTTTAAAAATATGTTTTGGAGCAACTAGGTGGTATAGTGAATAGAGTGCTAGGACTGGAGTTGGGAGAACCATGGTTCAAGTCTGTGCTCAGAAACTTATTAGCTGTGTGACCCTGGGTAAGCCACTTACCCTTGTTTGCCTAGCTGTTGTCCTTCTATTTTACAGTTTTTACTGAGATCTTAGAGAGCCGAGCCTGTGGTCTCTCAAAGTTCAGAGTCCTCTGTCTAGGTGTGGTGGTCAATCAAATAAGTGGTGAGAGACACTAAATGCTCAATCCTGTGTTTAGGCATCATACAGTGTTCTTCCATGCACAGGGTTTGCATTTATTTTCAGTTCAGTGAGTACATACTTTTCTGGAAAACAATCATTTCTTAATATACATGTTTCCATAGAACCTAACAACAAAGGCAAAGCCTAAGGAGATAGTCAAGGAAACATTGTTACTATAACAGAAATAGATGAATGACATAAAAAGGGTAATCTGGAGGTTACTTCCCCCTGGCCTATGGGATGACCAACTAGGAGAATCATTGTTGTTTTTGATCAGCTTTCACAATCAATCACAATTACTTAGGAGATGGGTAACAAAACATTTTGTAGCTAGGTACAGGGTTAGAGGGTAACTTAAAGCAGACAAGAATTGGAATTTTCCTCAATTTCCAAGTGGCATTTTTCTTGTGTTTGATTCAAGCACCTGACAAAGTTGCCTGGCTATGAACCAGAGAAGCCTGTCTGTAGCTTGTGTTTCAGAGGAATGATTGATGTATCTGTTATGCTTGGCCTGCAATGGGTGTGGGACCTCTAAATGTACCTCTTCTAAGAGAAAGGAAGGAGAGGTAATGGGTAGTGATCTTTGGGTTTTAATTCTGTGAATGTAATCTTTTGAGGGGTACTATTCTAAGGGGGTTAAAGTGGGACATATATGTGTTAGCCCTGTAAGTATTTGCTCTCATATTATTTCTCCTGTATTGGGAAGAGAACAATAATCATAACAATTCCATTAATCAGGAAAGTTAGAGAGAGAAGTCATATAGAGGGGGTTCTGTGGGTGTCTTATTTTCTAGGGGCTGCTTTGTAGTCCCCATTTCCCCAGACTGAGACTCTGTCAGACAGCAGGGGTATGATGACTCCCCACACTGAGATAGAAAGTAATATATTCATCATTCTGAATTTTGCTCCTAACAAGGATTAGGATCTGAGGAGCATGCTTCAGCATTGGTATTCTGGAATCAGTGATGGTCATTACATTGATGGATTCTCAGAAAGCATTCGTTCTTCACCTCCAACTTTTAGTATCTCTTTGAGAATCCTATTAAGAGGTCTTTCTTGATTTCCTTAAGTTTTAAATCTTCTTCCCCCACAATTACTTTATATGGGTTTATCTTAGTATGTGTTAACCCTTATCCCATCAGAATAAATAAAAAGAAGAGAAATGATTCACACAAGCAAGTTCACTCTGTGATTGAGTGCCATAGAATAAAAGTTACTTGAGGACATTTCATTTTTGTCTTTGAATTTCCAGTGAATGACTACTAGCAGAATACCTTGAAAATAGTTAAGTATTTAATAAATGCTTGTTGATTTGAATTCCAAAAAGGTTAAGTGAATTTATTGTCTTATGATAGTAAATAATTATACTTAAAAACTTTATGACATTACTTTTGAGTTTTAAGAATCAAATAAAATTCTCTTTATAGAACTTAGGTTTTATGAAAGATCTTTATACAAAATTACTTAAAATCTGATCTTTAAAATTTTTTAAATGATTTTTATTCATCCTTAAAGTAATATGACTATTTCTTTTTTTTTTAAACCCTTACCTTCTTTCTGTCTTGGAGTCAATACTGTGTATTGGCTCCAAGGCAGAAGAGTGGCAAGGGCTAGGCAATGGGGGTCAAGTGACTTGCCCAGGGTCACACAGCTGGGAAGTGTCTGAGGCCAGGTTTGAACCTAGGACCTCCCATCTCTAGGGCTGGTTCTCAATCCACTGAGCTACCCAGCTGCCCCCAATATGACTATTTCTATGCCAAGGTAGGAATCAATTTCCTATTTTCCTCTGAGCCTCAGAGTTTTTTTGGCTTCAAAATAAGCCTTTTCTGTGTGACCTTGGGCATGTCACTTAATCCTGATTGCCCAGCCCTTATAGCTCTTCTGCCTTGGCACCAATACACAGTACTGATTCTAAAGCAGAAAGTAAGAGTTGTGTTGTTGTTGTTGTTTTTTAATGAGCCTTCTGAATGACTGACTAGATGTTCCTAGGAAATGAGATACCTAGCTCTTAATCCTAAAATCCCTAAAGTCTTTTTCAGCTTACATTCTATGGATCTACTCTTCTGAGTTACTTCTAACTGTGAGTCTAGGGTCTTTCCAATGTATCAAGCCCCAAATGGAGATGGGCAGGATGAGGTGATTGGTAATAACCTATGTGACATCATTGGCAGAGCTTAATTATTGAGAAGGAACAGTGGTAGAGTCTGGTTGCCACTGCTTCCTTCCCCCTTCTGAGAAGGCTGGCTTATCCCTCCTATTAACAGACAATTTCTGGAATGCTTGCTGGGGCAGGTTGAGTGAGTCACACTTTCTCAGAATAAAGAATTTGAGGAACAACCTAATGGAAATAGGTGACTGGAAAAGCAGAGTTTGTCTCCTTAAAACAGCCTAGAAGTGAAAAGGGGTTAAGATGCATGAGAAAAGAAGGAAAACTGAGCTATGCATGATTGATTATTGAATTGAAGTTAAATTCTAAAAAGGTTATGTGAATTATTAAATAATTATACTTAAAAAAACCTATTCTATAATGTTACTTTTGAGTTTGAAGCACCTTAAATAAAACTATCTTTTAGGATTTAGGTTATATGAAGGATCTTTTTACAAAATTGCTTAAAAATCTAATCTTTAAAAATTTTAAATGATTTTTATTCTGCCTGAAAGTAATATGACTCTTTTCATAACTTCTGATCCAGGTAGATATAACTTGAGCAAGGGGGAGGGGGGAGGGACAGCCTCTAAGTGGGATGGGATGAATCTGGCTAGCTATCTGTGATGCCATCAGAAAACCTGGGTTCTAATTCTATCTCTGCCACTAATTCACAATATGAAATTGTTTATGAAAATTGTTTCCCCTCTTTTAAAATATTAAAAAAAAACAACAAACAGAAATGTTTTCTCCCCTCTCCCCTTCACTTCATGGAAAAGGGAAAAAAAGAGAAAACCCAAATCTCTGTGCTTTCACCAATCTGCATAGTCAAACAAGATGGGACAAACATCTCTGGACCTCAGTTTCCTCATCTGTATAATGAGGGGATTGGAAATCTTTATGGCTTAGCATTTCAAAAGCAATAGAATTTTTCTTCCCTTTGACCTGGTAAATAAGGAACAGGGTCAGATAGGGGATGTCAGCCACCAGCCAAGGAGTTGTCTTGGGGGACATTATTGAACAATAACCTTTAGAATTTATATAGCTAAGGTTTACGAAGTGACCTATATGGAATCTGACTGGACTCTCATGAGAACCTTATAAAGTCAATGCTATTATTGTTAAAAAAAATCACAGTTGAGCAAAGTCATATAGCTTGCCCAGGGTTATATAGCTAGTAAACGTCCTAGGCAGTAGATCTTCTCTGGTCTTCCTAACTCAAGACTGATGCTATCTACATTCTACCACCTCATTGCCATTTGATCCCTGGGCATCCCTGGGCAGGGTTCTTTGGTTGGAAGTGGTAGGGGAATGCTATTATTCCACTGTACAGCAAAGAGGTGCCATGTAAGGATAAGAAGGTGAGCCATTGAACTGTTATTGGCAAATAAGTTGCATCTGATTCGCATGTGCCTTTATACATATCTGTTGTTTCCTTCACTATACTATCATCTCTTCAGGGGCAAAGACTATCTCACTTTTGTCTTTGGGTTTCCCAGTGCATGGCACATAAGTGGTGCTTAATAATTACTTATTAGGGGCAGCTGGGTAGCTCAGTGGATTGAGAGCCAGGCCTAGAGAGGGGAGGTCCTGGGTTCAAATCTGGCCTCAGACACTTCATAGCTGTGTGACCCTGGGCAAGTCACTTAACCCCCATTGCCTAGCCCTTACTGCTCTTCTGCTTTGGAGCATTGACTCCCAGACAGAAATTGACTCCCAGATGGAAGGTAAGGGTTTAAAAAAATTACTTTATTAAGATGCAGTAAAAGCTTCTGAACAGATTTTACAAATCAGTTGGGATTAGAAGATTGACTTTTTCTGGACCTAGAAAAGGATCGTTCCTGGCAGGGGGCACTATAATAATGATAAACCACTGGGCTCTGACTCTGGCAATGACAGGATTCTAAATTCATATATGACACAACACTAGTACCACGTGCCAGGGATCCCAGAGATCATCCAACTATGGCCTGTTGTTCTGTTTTTAGTAAGGTCAGGGCTGAGTTCTTTTTTAATGAAATTTTGTCATATTTTAAAATGTTCCAATCACTCATAATGGGCCATACTAAAATAAGCAGTGGGTGGGATCTGATCCTCAGCTATAATCTGTCAGTCTTTGGAAGAAGAAGAGCTAGAATGCTGAGGAAGGATTCAGATGTTTGAATCCTGGCTCTGCATCTTGTTATCTGTGTGACTCTGAGCAAGTAATTTAATTTCTTGGGACCTCTTTTTTCTCATTTGTAAAAGGAGAAAGTTGGATTAGATAATCTCTAAAGTCCTTTCCAACCCTAAATCTTTGTTTTGTGAGTAGCCTGGATGTGAAAGGATAAGCCATCAGTAAAGCTAGCTTTTGGCCGGTGCCCAGTTTGCATGAATTGGGTTTAGGGAAAATGAATGATGTTTTTAAGTCTTCAGTGACTGGGTAGAAGAGTCAAACAACAGCCAACTTTAGCCATGATGTTGGAGATGGGGAGGTGGACTTGGGGGAGAGGGAGATGAATGTTTCCATCTAAAGCACCTCTGGCAGAGCTACTAACTGTATGAGGGCAATCAAACCTCACTGTTCAAATCTAGCCCTAGATATGTTCTAGTTGTGTGACCTTGGGCAAGTCACTTCACCCTGTCTGCCTCAGTTTCCTCAACTATAAAAGGAGCTGGAGAAAGAAATGGCAAACCAGGCAGTAACTTTGCCAAGCAACCCCACATGGGGTCATGAAGAGTCACTGAAGTGATTGAACAACAGCAACATCACTAGAAGACAGTGCTTTCCATTTATAAGCCTGAAGCCTGGCTTTTTCCTTCTTCCTGTCAGATCTGGGTAATCCTCCCATGTTTGCTCAGTTTCCTTAAGCAAAGGAGATAATCCCATGAAGGTCCAGGTCACAGATGAGTTGGTGCTGTATCACACAGTAGGAGCCCTTACCTCCAGTGCAGGCTCCCCCATTTCCTCCTTTTCTACCTCCAGGCAGTAAAATCTTGGGTGTTGTCAGGTGAATAGGGATGACTCAGGCTCAGTTAGGGCAGTGTGGGTGAGTAATAGGATGCATTTAACTTAAGGCGCCTGTTCTGTACAGTACTAGTCTTTCTTCTACTTGGGTCTCTAGGGGTGGCAGGGAAAGGCAGCCCCACCCTCTCTCCAAAGCCCCACTTTCTTGGGTGGAAAGCAGAGATTGAATGGCCCAGTGGATTGAGCACTAGCCTTGACATCAGGATGACCTGAATTCAAATTCTACCTTAGACATTTTTTTCAATGGGAAGACAATGGCAAGTCTAACTTAGTAGATTTAGCCATGTCATTGAACTTAGTCTCAGTTTCCTCATCTGTAATACTAGAATAATGATAGAATAGGGCTATTATGAGACTCTGTTTGGATAATATTTGTATCCCATTTACAAATTGGAAAGCTCTATAAATGTCAAACTGGTTTTTAGTCATTTCAGTCATGTCTGACTCTTTGTGATGCCTTTGTGGGGGGGGGTTCTTGGCAAAGATACTGGAAAGATTTGCTATTCCCTTCTCTGGCTCATATTATAGAATGGGAAACTGGGGCAAACAGGGATAAACGACTTGCCCAAGATCACACAGCTAGTGTCTGAGTTTAGATTAGAACACAAGGGAGATGAGTCTTCCTGAAATAGGCTCGGCACTGTCCATTGTACCACCTGGCTTCTCCATGAATACTAGCTGCTACTCCTTAATCTCCCCATAGCTCAGTTTCTTTTCCTATCAAAGGAGGCGATTGGACTCTACGGCTCTTCTATGGTCCTATCAATTCTAAATTTGTGATATTCCGATTCTCCTGTAAATTCAATAGACTGGACTTGAAGAGGAAATTTCAACCATACCATGTTGGCGAGAGGGTCTGGGGCTGACACTGAGCTTCCAAAGCTGAGAGGTTGGCTCAAAGCAGTGTGCATCCGAGGCAGAAGCCTCACCGTGGAGCAGGGTAAAAATGATCTCCCCAGAAGCCAAGCACCGCACCCCAAGGTGATTGATGGCGGATTTAATAACGTCCAACGCAACAATATATTTCTGTCACTAAGTAAAGAAAGTAGCAGTGTGCTATCACCATGACTAGATCCTAATTAAAGGCACAAGGTCAGGCGCTGCCGTTGGAGACCAAAATCTGACCTACTTTAGGCAGCTGTCTTTGGCTAAGCCTTATTCAGCTCTGCTTTCTGCACATCCCTTTAATTGGAAGGAAAATCTCCACAGGCTTGTCTCCTAATGTAAAGTCAACCAGGAAAGGAGGAAATCCCCTTCTGTTTAGGCAGTGCCAGGGGAAAAAGGGGGAATGAATGAGTTTCTTCTAGTGGTTATTTCAAGAATAGCTTCTGCCCTGGGAGCATTCCCACCGTCAAGAAGTACACAAACCAGGGGATTTCATCCCTGCCCTGGAGGAGTGCAAAGTGAAATGGGAAGATGATGTGTGATGGAGACCCTGAAAAAGGGAGAAGTAACAATAATAATGTAATACATTCATATGAAAGGTAGGGCATAGTGGGTCAGGAAGACTCCTCTTCCTGAGTTCAAATCTGGATGCTGACTCATTACTAGCTGTGTGACCCTGGTTAAGTCACTTTATCCTGTTTGCCTCAGTTTCTTTATCTGTAAAATGAGCTAGAGAAGGAAATGGCAAAGGACTCTGTATCTGAGTTTCAGCTCAGCCACCAAATAGGAAATTCTCTAAACTCCCCCTGTAAGTAAGTCCTGTAGGGATGAATCACACACAGAGAAGCTGGCCCCTCCTAACTTTCCATGTGGTTTCTAGGAATGAAGACTAAGCATACTCCATAGGAGGAGGAGGAGGAGGGGTCACGAAGGATCAGTCACCACTGAAATGACTGAACAACAATAATAGGTAGTAGTAGATAAAGCCTTTTACCTCAGGTACTCCCTAGCTGCAGGACTTTGGATACCTCAACATAATCTCTTAGAGACTCATTTTCCTTATCTTTAAATCGAAGGGGCTAAGGTTAATGTTCTCTAAGGTCACGTCTCTTCCGGTTCTAAATCTATAAGCCGATCTAGGGTTTTTAAGTTGTCAAAATGCTCGCTCATGTGTCTCACAACAAGCCCAAGAGACAGGCACCGAAACTATTATTCTCTCTGTTTTATAGATGAAGAAACTGGGACTCAAAGAATTCCAGGGACTTACCTAAGATCACACAGATCTCAGGAGGCTTTTGAAATATTCAAGATCACCTTTGATCTAGATTGCATATGAGTCAGGGAAGGGTCAGGCTGATGTGACTATGCATTGAGGGGAGAGGGAGAGAGACACAGGGCAAGGGGAAACAGAGATAGAGAGAGACAGAAAGGAGAGAGGAGAGAGAGAGACAGAGACAAAGATAGACAGAGAGTCATAGGGAGAGAGAGACAGAGAGAAGAAGAGAGAGGGGGGAAGAGAGAGACAGAAAGGAAGAGAGAGAGAGAGAGAGAGAGAGACAGACAGACAGACAGACAGAGAGGAGAGGGAGAGAGACACAGGGGAAGGGAAAACAGAGATAGAGACAGAAAGGAGAGAGAGAAGGAGAGAGAGACAGAGACAAAGACAGACAGTGGCATAGGGAGAGAGACAGAGAGAAGAAGAGAGGGGGGGTGGAAGAGAGAGACAGAAAGGGAGAGACAGACAGACAGAGGAGAGGGAGAGAGGCACAGGGGAGGAGGAGACAGAGAGAGGGAGAGACAGAAAGGAGAGAGAGAAGGAAAGAGACAGAGACAAAGACAGACAAAGGCAGAGGTAGAGATAGAAGAAGGGGGGAAGAGAGAGACAGAAAGGGAGAGAGAGAGAGAGAGAGAGAGAGAGAGAGAGAGAGAGAGAGAGAGAGAGAGAGAGAGAGAGAGAGAGAGAGAGAGAGAGAGAGAGAGAGAGAGAGAGATGGCATTTATTTTTAACCAATGGGTTATAAATCAGGAGTGCTAAAATCCGAGATAGCCCGAGTCAGCCTGGGACTAGATTCTGGAAATGACTGCTGAGTTCCCTAATCTGAGCCTAGGGGATGTCTCCAGGGTTCTGGCAACTCCCCAAGGCACAGGCTGTGGTTGGGAGGCACACCCCACTGAGGCCCTGGAAACCCCACAGCAGACAAAAGGCTTACACTGCATCCTCCTTTGTACTTGGTCTGTGGTTCCCCTCCCCCTCCTTCAACTAATGACATCTCTTTGGGCAGAAAAGATTCATTCACCTTGTGAGAAAGATGATATACGGCGGCTGAAACACACACAAAAAAGGATGTCACAAATTACCTCAGAGGTTAAAGACTAGGTCTGTTCGGCTGCTGTGACATTTGCTGACTGAGAATGAAAAACATCTAGCTATTTTCCCCTCTTTTATGTGCTTACATATCTTCTTCCTTTTAAAGATCCTGTTTGAAGCCTCCTCACTTAGTATCAAAGACCCTCTTTCTGTCTTTGCCAGGCTGAAAGACATCTGGCTTTGAAATGAAAGCCCGAATGCTGAGGAGCTGGAAAAGAGCAGGCCTTTCTGCCAGAAAGGGTGCTCATTTGAGCAGAGAGCATGAGAGCAGAAGAGAAGGAGATCTGGGATAGAATATCGCTTTTTCTTTCCTCCCTTTTAGGCTTGAAATCTCTATTTTCCAAGTCATCAGCATGCCGCGCTCTCAGACAGTGAAAAACAAGCAGGCTCACTCTAGGGTCCTAACAGGAAACAAGGGAGCCCCTGCATTTCCCTTTCTTTCTGGAGGTGCTGCCTGGCCCACCGGATTGGAATTGAGAGTGCCGGCGGACAGATTTAGGTGGCCTCGAAACCCCTTTCAGATCGAAATCTGTGACCGTGTGATACTAGTGTAATAAAGGCTCCCCTCCCCACTTGCCTGATACCAGGGAGTATGCTCAGTCTCCATTCCTAGAGACCACATGGAAATTGGGGTGGGGCCAGCTCCTGGTCAAGTATGATTCATCCCTGAGGGACTTAAAGGGAGAACTGAGAGAATTCCCTAATGGGCTGCTGAGCTGAAAGTCAGAACCTTGGAAATCCAGAAAGTTCAATTCTTGGACTTGTCCATTCTGGGCTAACTCATTTGCCTCAGATGAGGAAAGAGCAAACGCGGAAGGAGCAAAGGCAGCCAGAGGCCCCGAAGAAGGCGCACCTTGTGTTCCTGGGGTGGGGTCCCCCTAAGATGGGGAAGGGAAGAGAAGGACCCAAGTTTCACAGCACCCCCTGGAAAGTCAAAGCTGAGACTAGACAGAAAGGAAAAGGGGCATGATAATCCCTTTCCTATTTCTACCAAGTCCTCAGCTCCTCTGACTCAGCAGCCAGTTAGGGAACTCTTTGTCATCTCCCATTGCAAGCCCCTCAATGAGGAGCCATAAACAGCTGGAAGGTGCCCCCACCCCCAGCCTGAAAGCTTCCATGTGGACACCCGGCAGGCCACAGAGAATGCCTAAGGGGGAAAAGAGCGAGAGAAGGAGAGAAGAGAACCACTCCGCTATGATTCCATTATCCCATAACTTTAACCCCTGAACAAAAGATCGAATCATGTTACTCCTGGAGAAGCTAAAGCATCCTATCACAAAGAGCACACACACTCAAAAATGGGCACTTGTTTATGTCTTCTGTTGGAAATAGAAAATATAAGGGAATTTTTTTGAATTTTAATGAAAAAAATCTGAAATGAAAACAACAACAATAAAACATCCTTATGTTTAATTTAGCCAGTGTAAATTTCTACGGGCAGCCCCCTTTGGTCAGCTCTTGCTCCTTTCTAATGTACCTGATGCTGACCTCACTATGTTATGTAATGCTGACACAGCCTGGGAAAAGTAACACTTGGACTCTTAAATAGATATCCAGGCTTGCCTGGAGCATTGCCAGTGGCAGGCCAAAAGGGAGAAGATGCTAGTAGATTGCCCATCTCCTCCCTCATTCTGAGCTGACACCACAGCAGAGGACCCTGATTACTTTTTCCTTCCCTCCTTGGCTCTTACCTGGATCCAAGGCTAACATCATGAGGGCTGTAAGTAAGGCACCGACCACTGAACAAAAGGCAAATTTTGTCATTACTCTTGATAATGCCACTGATGAACAATAACCCATCTCTTTGCGTCACTCTATCTCTGATGCTGATTTCTTGTGGACATCAAGGGGAAAGTGAGGCTACTTAAGAAATGGGGAGAGAGAGAGTACAGCAATACAGTCACTGATAAATCAGGAGAGAGAAGGGTTTAGTTAGGGCTGCTTTTTGTTCTGATTCAGCTGTCCAGCCTACCTACCTCAGTCAGGAGTTTTTTCATGGAGTTCTTCTCCCCTATTAGATGGTAGATCTGTTCCTCACTATATGGGGCATGGAAGCTTCTGCTGGGGCTGCTGAAGTATTTTGCCATATGGCCAACTGTTTGGTTTTCTTCATCAAATGGCTTCCACTGCTTCAACTGTTGGGCAAAAAAAACCAGACTTTTTATTCAGTTGCACACTCAGAAACTAGTGCATGCCAGTGTACAGACAGACATACACATCTTCCCACCTCTACATACAGAAATGCAGTCACAGAAGCACAGCACAGGGGCTCTCAGAAAACCATTCTAGTTCTGAAGCATTTGATGTGTCATCATCCATTGGAGACTACTATTCTGTTTACTTTACTAGGGCAACAGAGGATATATTAGTTTAATGCAAAAGCCAATATGTCTTCCTACTGGCAACTGAAATCAGTATAATTAAGCACAAGTCCAAAAGAACTTTCTTCCCTTCACAATTAGTGAAAAGCTAATGCTTGACGACATCTAGTATTCTTTAAAAATATGGAATGCATCACAAATTTACATGTTATTTCTGTGCAGAGGCCATGCGAACCTCTGAATCATTCTAATTAAAATTAGAATTAAAATCAATGTTCATGCTGCCAAAGTAAGGACATTTTTTTTAAGCCCAAGGATAGATGTGTCTACACTAGTCCTAATTCAGTCACTCATCATGGTATGGAAACGACCCTGGGTTCTTTAAGGGTATGCCAGCAAAGTGTACTCTAGCAGTTCCTACCAAGCTGGAAGAGTTTCAAGTAAGAGTCTGGCAATGGGATGTACGTCTGCTATCCCAGGACCAGGTCAGCTAAATTTGGAGAGGCTCATCACTAAAAAGGGTTGGTTACTAGGTGACAGCAACTCACAACTCCACCTACTAAGGTCTGAAGGGCTTGCAATGTGGGTCAGCGAATAGATTACCCATACTAATGATATCAGAGATCTCTTGAATTATTGAAGGGAGGATATGTGTGAAGAACATCTGTTATGCCTATTTCCCACCAAAATGACAGAAGACACAAATCATTAGAGAAAGAAGCTAGAGGATAAAAGCCTTCTCTTATCATGATGGTTGAGTCATTTCTCAGTCCTGGGGTTCAATTTCTTCATTTGTAAAATGAGAGGGTTGGACTAGATGGGCACTAGGTTTCTTTTAACTCTAAACCAATGATCTCTCCTATTAGTCACTCAACAAAACAGAATGAAAGGAAATCAGAATTAACATATTATGCCACTTATAATGCATATAGTCATTCTATAGTTGAAAGTATATTCCAAATATAAGAATATTTGCCCAGTGAAATCCTATTTGTGTATCGTTCCCCTTATTTATTCCACATTTTACTAAGCAGCAACAGTATTTTCCTTCTGAGAACATTCTTTGCCTGATGAATTTAGGCAGGACTCAAGGGCTGTACTTTTGCCTTTCTTTATATGTCCAGAACATTGCCTGGCACACAGCAGGTGCTCAGTAAATGCTTGTCGACCAACTATCTAACTGACAGAAAGAAATCAACAACCCCCAGCCAATTGTTTTTAGACTGGTTGACTGGGCAATTAACTATAGTAATGCAGGGAGAATATCCCCAGAGAAGCAAATCTGGAGGAATAAATAATCTGAAGAAATGGAAGTCTAATTAGTGTAATTCATCAACAAATCAGCAAGCATTTATTAAGCACCTTTAAAAGCCCACCTTTGTGTTAGATGCTGGGATAGAAAGTTAAAAATTAATTAGTTCCTATCTTCAAGGAGTTTATGTTCAACAGGAAGACATATAATTGGGTAAATATATGTGGTAAATACAAAATAATTTTTTGCAGGGTGGAGACACCAGCAGCTGGGGACATAAGAAAAGATCTCATGTGGGTGGTGGCACTTGAACTGAGCTTTGTTGGGAAGTAGAGATTATAAAAGGCAGAGATGGGGGTGGCATTACATAGGAGAATCTGGAGAAAGTCACATGCCTAGGCTGGGACTTGAGGGGCACTGTTGCCACCTGGTGGATGCCCACCGAGAGAAATGTCAAATGAGTCCATGGACGCTGGGGATCCACTTTGTTTTTTGGTCACCTTGGCTTACCTATGACCCTTGTCCTCAAATATTCCCAGGACCTACCAGGAAGACTGAGATACCTGGGGTCCAAAGAATGATATGATAAGCTAGGTCAAGGGGATCTTAACTCATTTGTGTCATGGACCCCACTTTGATATTCTGGTGAAACCAATGGACCTTTCTCAGGACAGTGTTTTTAAATATAAAATAAGATCTATAGGATGACAAAGAAGACCTATGTATTGAAATACACTTATCAACATATTTTTTTTTAAGTTTCCAGACCCAAGGTGGAACTCCTAATCTAGAGGCTCTAGGGCAGCCTGATTTGACCTGTTTTACCTCCAAAGTTGGCCACACATATCCAGTAGTACATCATGATAGTACATTAGCACCAGGTACTGAAACAAGTAGTTTGGAAGGCTCATTGCAACAAAAACTGATAATTTGGGGATTGACACCAGTAAAAACTGGCCAATAAACATTCAGTTATAAAATGCAGTTAGGGGGATGCATGCCTCTTCAGTAGTATCATCTGGTTTCACTGAGCCCTTCAGAACTTACCAATGGTTCTCTGGATCAGACTTTACAAACAGATTTCTCCAAAATTAGTCAGTAACATCCACCCTCGGTTACAAAGTTGTAGCTTGAGACTTAGAAGAGAGCTCTGAAGCCTTTTAGTTCAACCCTTTTATTTTGCAAATGAGCAAACTGAGGAATATGGTAGTGAGGTGGTTTGGCCAAGGCCAAGGTGGTAGACAAGAATTGAATATGGGTCCACAGAATCCAGAACTAGTATTCTTTCCACTACCCCACACACTTTCAGTTGGATAACAAAAAAGAAATCATTTCTCTGATCCTATATGTAGCCCTTCTTTCTGTGAAATTTTGTTGAAGTTTTCCCATTTGCCTGGAACAATTATTTAAAAGCGAACACTTTATGACATCTATCAGCATTAACCATAATTCGTTGTCTATAAGAGAAGGTTCTATTCAACCAAAAGTCAATGCTGCGCCATTGAGGGTCACATGTAAACAAAAAAGCAAATTATGCATAACTTTAGTTTTTTGAGAGAAATGTGGGGTGTACAATTTACAGTCATATAAAGTTGAGAACAGGAAATAGGCAACTTTATAAAGAAAAACATCAAATAATAAAGTGTAAACTATACTTAATGTTCAGTTAGAAGAAAGAAAAATATGAGAGAGAGGTATGGGTGGGGGGGACTATGAAGAAAGGTAGAAAGGGAAATGGTCAGAAAGAAGAGACGAAAGAAGAAAGAAGAAGAAAAGCCAAGATCTCTCATTTTCTCAATCCTCACTCCCAGCAACAGCTGCTGTCCTTCTCCACCTCAAGAAGTCAATGCCTGTTGAGTGCGTAGATCTTTAATATAAAATTGAAAATTAACCTACGACTCATATTCTTCTACATTTTTTGTGTGTGTACATGTGAATATACCTCCATACTAAATTTTGGATAAGAGGTAGTGTGGTTTAGTGGAATAAGCTAGGATGCTCCCGATTGAATGTAAGCTCCTTGAGGACAGGGACAATTTTATTTTTGTATCCCTCTTCCCTTGGGTGCTTAATAAAGGTTTGATTGACGTAAGAATGGAAAGACCTATGTTTCAGTTTTGGTTATGACATTATCAACTGTGATGACTTTATTTGTGTGACCTGAGAAAAGTTATACAGCCTCTCTGGGCTTCAGTTTCCTCATTTGGAAAATGAAAATGTCAGCTTTGCCCACCTCACAGGGCCACTGAAGATTTAACAACACACACACACACATACATATAGATGCATACATACATTATATATATATATATATATATATGTCTTTGTAACTGAAAAGGGCTATAAAATATGGCTTTATTCTTATAATCTAGAGCAAGGAACCAAACATTTGTGAATTTGTTCTTACAATGTGTGTATATTTGATAACTATTTCAATATAATGTATTTCCTTTGTCATTCTAGATGTTGGTTCAAATCCTACCTCAGACATTTACTAGCTATGTGTTCCTAAACTGGGTTAGCCACAACCTCTTTCAGCTTCACTTTCCCTAAACCGGAGAATATAATACTACCTAGCTACCAGGGTTATTGCGAGGAACAAATAGGAGAATTTGTAAAGCACTTGGTGAATCTTCAAGTGCTATGCAAATGCTAGTTTTTGTTACTATTATTATTACAAAGAAAAAGCAATCATCTTTGGTACAGCGCTGTTTAAACAGCTCCAGCAATCAATTCCATTTCCGGACAGCTCTAATTTGGGAATGCTGCAGAAGGAGGCTGCCCATAACTATATATCAAAGGCAGAGACTTCTGGAAATTGTTCCTCATATTACAGAGCTGCTAGCAGGGAGCATAGAAAGAGAGATGCTTCTCTGGGATGTCTAGGTACCAAGAGGCCTTCCTCATGTTTATATGACTCTGGAGAATATCCTTACTTCAAGTTACTAGAAGTTTTTTAATTCATTTTATTTTTTAAAAAATAAACCCTTACTTTCTGTCTTGGTATCAGTTCTAAGACAGAATTGCAGCGAGGGCTAGGCAATCAGAGTTAAGTGACACTGAGGGTCACACAGCTGGGAAGAGACTAAATTTGAACCTAGGACCTCTCATCTCCAGACCTGGTACTCTATCCACTGTACTACCCAGCTACTCCAACTAGAGGTTTTAAGGAATAGCACAAATGAGTGATCCATGAATTTGCATAAGTTCATCAATAACTGCATCCTTGACAACATGTTCTGAACCATCTTTTTTTAAAAAATCATTTAATTTTGTTTTTTTTTCAGTTACACATAGAAAAAATTTTTGACAATTGTTTTCTGACATCTTCAGATTCAGATTTCCCCCCTCCCTCCCTTTTCCTCCATCCCTGAGGTAGTAAGTAGTCTGATACAGTATACATCAGTGCTTTCATGCAATACATATTTCCATGTTACTCCTATCATGATAGAAGACACATATCACACATACAATAAAAAACTCATGAAGGAAATAAATTGGAAGATGGTATGCTTTGATTTGTAATCAGACACAATAGTTCCTTCTCTGGCTATGGATAGCATTTTTTTGTCATGAGTCCCTTGTGGTTATCTTGGAAACTTGCTTTGCTGATAATGGTTTAGTACTTCACAGCTGAACGTTGTACAATATTTCTGGTACTGTATACATTGTTTTCCTGGTTCTGTTCTGCATCAGTTGAAATAAGTCTTTCCAGGTTTTTCTGAACTCATCTTTATGGATCAATAGTATTCCATTTACAACTGTGTGCCACAACTTGTTCAGCCATTACTCAAGTGAGGGACAACCCTTCGGTTTCCAATTCTTTGGCACTACAAAAATTGCAGCTAAAATATTTTTGTATAGGTAAGTCCTTTCCCCCCTTATCTCTCCAGTTGTGGTATTACTGGGCTGGGTCAAAGGATATACATAGTTTTATGACTTTTTAAGTGGGTAAACTATTCTTTATCCTTTTTGGTGTACTTATGCCCCAGGTCATGAGACAATGATGAAATAATTACACATATGTCAAAAGGAGTGACAGGATTAACAGTGTAAAGGGATTATCATCTTTATGTTTCCAGTGGAAATTTCTCAGATCCTTCCTTGGATACTTATCAATTAATTGTGTGACTCTGGACAGGTCACTTCACCTTTATGGGCCTTGGTTCTCTTATCTATAAAATGACCCAGCTTGAACTAGTTCATGAGAAATGGTTAAATTTTCCATGTCAGAAATTGGTAAAAGCTTCAAGTCAGGGCTTAATTTATTGTTTTGTTGATTGTCTAGACTTAAGAAAGTGATAGAAAAATGTTAATGCATAGTAAACTTAAAAATGTGTGTAAATTTTTTTTTTTGGAGGGCTTGTTGTTGAATATTTACAGCACACTGCTAGACTCAATGACCTTTGGAAGGTCCCTTCCAGTTTGAAATCTATGATCCTCAAAAAAAGAGGGGAAAGGATCTTTTGTACAAAAATATTTAAAGTAACTTTCTGTGATGGCAAAGAATTGGAAGCTGATGGAGTGCCCATCTACTGGGGAATGGCCAAACAGGTTGTGGTATATGACAGTAATGGAATATTGTGCTATCAGAAATGACAAGGAAGAGAATTTTTTTTAAAACCTTTAAAGACTAATATGAACTGATGCAGAATAAAGTAAGCAGAACCAGGAGAACATTGTATATAGTAAAAACAATATTGTATATCAACTGTGAATGATTTAGCTATTCTCAACAATACATCCAAGACTCATAATAATACATCAAAAGACTCATGATGAAAAATGCCATTTGTCTCCAGAGAAAAAACTAATGGAACATGAATGCAGGCTGAGGTAAACTTTCTTTCATTTCTTTCTTCATTTTTCATTTCTTTTCTTCTACAACATAACTAATAAGGAATTTATGTTTTCCATGATTGCACATGTACAACCTCTTGCTGTCTCAGAAAGCAGGCAAAGGGAGGGGGGAAGGGAGAGAATTTGGAACTCAGATTACAAAAATGAATATTGAAAATGACTTTTACATGTAATTGGGGGAAAGATTATTAAAAAGATTTTTTTAAGTTCATGATTCTTTTACTCAAATATAGGGTGGTCAATTTGATCTTCCAAATATTAGTTATTAATTTCTTCAAAAATGGCAGAGATGACCAGCCCAGCCAAATGAACCCTGCCTTGAGCTCCAAGTAGCCCAGCTGATGAAAACTAAAAAACCAAAAGTTTTCCCCTCCCCATTCTACAGACCTTTTATCTGAAAAATGTTCCTTTTGAAATGCAAATTTTCCTACAATACTACTTCAGCCAGAGTCTTAATAAACACTTTAATTCTTAACTAATACCTAGTTACTAGAAACTAGTAATTACCTAATTACTAGCTAATACAATGAAAGACAGCTTTCATGAGTTAGAGCTAAAAGGGACTTTAGAGATCACCTAGCCTAGGAGTTCTCAACTCTTTTGGGTCCCCATTACTCTTGGCTTTCAATAAATCTTCTGTTTCCTTCTATTCAATATGAAAGGAAATATGTCATAGGACTCACTATACATATGCACATAAGAAATAAAATTAACATACCCATTAACTCCAATAGGACAATATAGTTATTTGCCAAAGTTATTTGTCAGATATCCAATACCCCTTGTCAAACTTTTTGGGGCCATGTATATCCAGGAGTTATATACATTTTTCATTCTGAACATTTCTACTTTGGAAATCAGCAAACCGCAAGTCAGAACTTGGTTTATTATTTTGTTGATTATCTAGACTTAAGAAAATGATTGAGGAAATGCTAATAATGCAGGTTAACTTAAAAAAAATGTATCATACATAAACAGCTTGATTTCTGTATGAACTGGAATGACCTCCATGAACTGATGAAGGGTGAAATGAGCAGAATCAGGAGAACATTGTACACAGAAATGGAAACATTGTGGGATGATCAAATGTAATAGACTCTGCTACTAACAGAAATGCAGTGATCCAGGACAATTCCCAGGGACTTATGAGAAAGAACACTATCCACACTGAAAAAGAACTGTGGGAACAGAAATGCAGAAGGAAAACATATGACTGACTTATTTATATGGGTATAAGATTTGGTTTTAAAAGAATAATGATATGATAACACATATATAACCCAGTGGAATTGCTTGTCAGCTCTGGGAGTGGAGCTGGAAGAGGGGAGGGAGAGAAAATGAATCATGTAACTGTGGGAAATATTTAAAAATAAATATACTGTTAAAAATGTATCATACATTTATGTTATTTTAAAAAGAATTGATTAATACTTATCGGCACACCCCAGCATATATCCAAGGTTGGGAGCCCCTATTCTAGTTGAAATCCCTCATTCAGGATGAAAAAACAAAACCTCAAGAGTTAAGTTACTTTGCCTGGAGTCACGTGCCTTTGCATAGGCTGCTCCCCATATCTAGCATGGACCCCTTTTCCACCTCTGCATCCTAAGATTTCTCTCCTTCCACAAAGAACAGCCAGCAATTTCTCCTACATGTGGCTTTTCCCAATGTCCTCCAGTTATTAGCAGGTCTCCATTTCAGGCATGACAATGGATTTATTTATTTGTATTATGTGCTATATCTCACTCCTTCTACTAATCTCCAAAAGTGTGTGTGTTCCTTGAGGGAAAGGGGAATATATTTTAATGTTTGTCTTTGGGTTTTGTCTTGGTGGCCAAAATGCCTTGAATATAGTTCAGGAAATTAATTTTTGTTGAACTGTTGAGTTCAATTGTCACATACTTGATAAGAGATCTGATCATAATGAATCCTCTGACTTCATATTTAGTGCCCTTTCCCCTTGACTATGCCTACCAAAAAGTCATCTGAAGTCCAGAATGGGAAATAGACTAAATTCTTATGTGAACTGGGAGTGGTCCTGTGCTTCAGGGAAAGGAAGTGCCAGTATGCAGGAAAAAAGAACCAATGAGGAAGACAGGAGGATACTGTAAGTATTAAAGGGATACAGATAATTCCTTGTACAGCAATCAGGCAGTTACAATGGGGCTCTGAGATCATGTGGCAGCTGACTGCACGACAAAAACCACTTTTGCTAAGGTATTTAGGTGCCCCGTATAAAGGGACTGGGGAAGCTGGTATATCCTTGGTTAAATGACCCAAGAATATGGTAGAGAAAACATTCAATGAGGGTAACTTGTGCAAGGGCAGGAGAGAGACTGGCTGAGATTTAGAGGAGCAATGCAATAGTGAACTAGCCCTACCACAGAATATCAGCCACCCTTCTTTTGGAGATGAGGGTCATCTAAACTTCTGGTTTCACAAATATAGGCGATGCCCAGAGGAGTACAACCCTTCTAAAAAAACAGATGGATAATTCTACAAGTTATAATCTTAGAGAATTTCTTGGGGGCACTGAGAGGTGAATGACTTGCCCAAGATCACAAAACCAAGGCATGACAGAGATGGGATTAGAATTCAGGTCTTCCCAACTCCAAGGCTGGCTTTCTATTCAGCCTGATTCTCACTCATCTTATTCTCAACTATGAAAATAGATGGCCCTGAATGAGTCAAAGGAACTTAAGACCAACAATTCAGCACAAAACCCATTAGTTCTTATGTGCTTAACATAGCACCCTCTCAGCATACTCACTTGTGGAATGAAGATGAAGCAGTTGATCGTTGTGGTGCAAACAAAGATGCCTCCAGCTGTGAGTCCAAAGACGAGATTGGGCCAGTCATGGAAGAATCTGGTGACCAAGAAAAGGAGCCCAGCAGCCAGCACAACAAGATTGGCTCCAACCATGATGGTCAGGGACTGATTCACTGGTGGAGAGCTGACGTGGTCTGTCCGCCCAGCCAGGTAGGCACCATAGAGCAGCACTATACCCTGAAGTCAAAAATAATAAACAAAGAATGTCCTTTAGATGAGGAATTTGAAGACATTTACAAACTCTCAGATATCTAAGAAGAATAGTGACCAAAATATACGATTTAATTTTTAATTAAAAGAACTCATTTTATTTTTAGGGATACTTTAAAAAATATCAACTTTATTTGCATATAAATATATTTTCCCCTAATCCCTAGCAACCCCCTTTATAACAAAAAAGCAAGTCGACAAAACTAACCAGCACATCAGGCAAATCTTAACATTATATGCTATATTTTACCTCCATCGTCCCCCATTTCTGCTAAAAAGGGAGGAATGATATATTTTCTAAACTCTTCCAGTGCCAGACTTGGCTTTTTTATAATTACACAAGTGTAAAGCTTTGTTTATGGTTGCCTCTGTTATTTCCATTTACATCATTGCAGTACTTGGGTATACAGGTATCCCTTCCACATCATGGGGGTTAGGGGCCTGGCACCCCCAAGATCTAGAAAACTTGTATAAAAATACCAGAGAAGTCTGATTTTTTTCTTTTTGTCTTTTATGAGGTTTAACATGTAAAATGTGGGTGAATTATTTAGCCATTGGCTATATGTAGGTCATGTTAAGTAAAAACGAGATCCTGAACTTTTTCTATATTATCTGCTACTTCTGCAAAACTCCCTAAAAATTCCCATTTAATTTATGCCAACCAGTAACATATCAAAACTGTGATGGGAAAAGTCACTATGTATTGCTCTCCTGCTTTTGTTCCCTTCCTTCTTCATAATTCACTACTTTTACTAGCTGCTGCTCTTACTAGACTATAAGCTCCTTGAAGGCAGGAGTTCCATCTTATTTGTCTCTATATTTCTATTAGCCTTATTCATAATAGACACATGATCCATCTTGAATGGATGAACATTGTGGTTGAAATAGATCTAAAAGAACTTTGGTGAAGTTATGTTTGAGGGCTTTATTGGTATTTAGTTTCCATTTCTAAACCAAGGGAATCAGACTAAGTGCTTTCCTTAGAAGGAGTTCCTTCTAGCTCTAACACCCAGTCATCTGTAATCTAGCTTATTGTCTAAGGGCACTGAACATTAGAGTGTTCAGTAAAAAAATGATTTGTACATATCTGAAGAATCACTATTGGGTGATTATTGTTGTTCAGTGGTTTTTCAGTCATGTCTGACTTTTCATGACCCCATTTGGGGTTTTCTTGGCAAAAATAGAGTGGTTTCTCATTTCCTTCTCCAGCTCATTTTACAGATAAAGACACTGAGACAAATAGGGTTAAGTGACTGGCCCAGGGTCACACGGCTAGTAAGAATTTAAGGGCAGATTTGAACTCAGGGAAGATGAGTCTTCCTAACTCTAAGCCTGGTGCTCTAGTCATTGTGCCACTGTCAAGACTTGGAATCCCAGCCAAACAGACCCATTTGCCGTTCTGCATGCACCACATTCTATCTTCTGTTTCCATGTCTTTGCATAATCTGGTCTCTCATACCTAGAATACACTCCTTTATCGCCATCATCTCTTAGAATCCCCAACTTCCTTCAAAGTTCAACTCAACTATCACCCCTATATGAGGTTTTCCTTCTATTCTCCAAGCCAAAAATGGCATTCTGCACTTCTGTGTACTTCTATGCTGTTTCTTCTGATAGACGATAAGCTCCTAGAAGGCAGAAATTGTCATTCTTGTCTTTGTATTCCTGGTGCCTGGCATGCAGGACGCATTTAATAAATACGTCTTGACTGACTGATCTCGCAAGGACCAGCCACATGCCTACTGCTTTTTCCTTTAGCCAGGCACATACATTAATTTTTAGAAAAAGCTTTGTAATTGCAATGCACAGTGTTATCCTTTGTATTTATTTGTATTTGTTCTCCTCAAATTTATTTTGCAGATATTCAAGTATATCCCTGCTGTCTCTCCATTGGAATACAAGCCCCCTTTGAACAAAGATTGTTTCTTTCTTCTATTTGTATCTCTGGTCTACTTATAATACATATTTAATTAATACTTATTGATTAATTGATCCTTATTACATTAGTGTAGTAGATGAACCTGGAGTCAGGAAAACTCATCTTCTTGAGCTCCAATCTAGCCTCAGACACTTATTAGCTATATGACTCTGGGCAAGTTATTTAGCCCAATGTGCCTCAGTTTCCTCATCTGTAAAATGAGCTGGAGAAGAAAATGGCAAACCACTCCAGTATCTTTGCCAAGATAACCCCAAAGGGGGTCAAGAAGAATTGGACGTGGCTAAAAAGGACCCCCCAAATTAGATAGAAACCTGAGTTTAAACCCCATCTGACAAAAAACAGCTGTGGACTCCTGGGCAAGTTCCTTAGCCATTCAGTGCACTGACTCTAAGTAAATGCTAGTCTGTACTGGTAGAAGAAATTCCCTCACAGAGAGTTCCCTGTATCAGTGAAACCATGGACCTGGACAATACATTTATTTCATTATTAGAAGCTTCCATTACAATTCTACTGTATGGCATGGAAGTAATCCTGGACTTCCTAAGCCTATGCCAGTCAAAGACAAGTTATGTCAGGTTTTGGCAAGCTGGAAGAGCTTGACGATGGATCTGATGATAGACTGTGTCACTCTCTGAAGGGGAGAGAGGCTCATTTCTAGGGATGGCCACAATGAAATAAGTCTTCCAGCTACAGTAACTCTCCAAGTCCACATACTGAGTTTTAGAGGAGAAGAAAGTCTCACATCCACAAAATCACAGATCCTGGAAGTAAGGAAGCATATTATTATAGGCACAAGACAGAGTAGGTGGTGTGATTTTGAGGGAAACTGTGAAATTCTCACTCTTTCCAAAAATCCCTTCCCCAACAGCCTACTATTGGGCACGAAATTCCAAAATTAGAAATTCATTCATTTGAATAGAGATATTGTTACCCCCAGGCATCCTCCAGTTAAAACAAAG
Source organism: Monodelphis domestica (assembly GCF_027887165.1). Taxonomy (NCBI): domain Eukaryota; kingdom Metazoa; phylum Chordata; class Mammalia; order Didelphimorphia; family Didelphidae; genus Monodelphis; species Monodelphis domestica. Next base: position 84,082,390 of record NC_077230.1, read on the forward strand.
AACAAGGCCTTACAATTATATGAGTATTTTAGTCATATCGCACTTTGTCCCCATGAAATACTGTTGTGGATTTCCATTTTACATATAAAGAAATGGAGGATTCGAGAGGTAAAGGGACTTGCACACAGTCACACTGCTAGGAAATAAATCTGGAATTCAAACTCAGGTTTTTTGAAAAATATATAAAATTTTTTAAATTTAAAAAACTGACCTCTCCTCCTCCAATGTCCATTAAGAATAAAAGAAAACCAAAACCCCTATGACAAACATGTATAATTAAGTGAAACATATTGCCCATATCAAGAAAAAAAATCTCATTTTATGCTCTAGAATTCAAGTCTTTGGATCCGAAGTCTGATGATCTTTGCGCCACACCAAGCTGTCTTTCTGATGACTGATAATAATTCAAACTCTTGCATTTCACAAAGGATTTGCATTTTTCAATGGCCAACCATTTTTTCTCTCTCCTTTCTTTCTCATTGAGAAAGGAAATAGGAGGAAAAAACTCTCATAACCAATATGCACAATCAGGCCAAACAAATTCCCATATTGATCATGTCCAACAATAGGTCTCATTCTACAAATTGAGTGCATTGCCTGTCTGTTAGCCAGAGTAGACGTCTTCCTTGCTGTTGCTTTGGAATCATGGCTAGCAATTGCTTCAATAAGAGTTCTTAAGTTTTTCAAAATTGTTTGATTCTACAATGTTATTATTGGAGAAATTGTTCTCCTGATTTTATTTGCTTCACTCACAAGGACTGAAGACTTCATTTAGCTCAAGTTAAGGGAGATTTTTTTTTAAAGGAAAGGACATTCCATTTGTCCCTATAATCATTGTACGTATAGCCTTGGTGAGAGCTCCATGATGACAATGGCTACCAGTTTCACCTTTTTCTGCCCAGGGCAGATATTAATAGATCTTCTGCACAGGGATGAGATTGTCAGGGTAGCCTAAGACCCTGCCATGGTACTGTACCAAGATTTCCAGCAAATAGGGTTTTGAGCAGGATATTTTTTCCTCTAGAGCTGTGGGGCTTTGGATCTGGCCCCTTGGTTTTGGCAAAGGCCTAATAGAACCTTCAGGATAGAGTACGAGGCCTGAAATCAGGAGAATCTGGGCTCAAATCTGGCCTCAGACATTTCCTAGTTGGGTGATTCTAGGCAAATCACACATAACCCCAAATGTGTAGCTGTGATGATTCTTCTCTCTTAGAACTGACAGAAGGTAAGAGTTTTGTTTTTTTTTTTAAAAAGAAGACCCTTTGAGAACCATGTAATCTGTTATAAATTCAGACTCAAAAGTACACGTGTCCATGTTACGTACACGTAAAGTTGTCTGATATAGTTGATAGAATCTTGAACTCAAAGTCAGGAAGATAATTTCACTGCCCTGTGCCTCATTTTCCTTATCTGTAACATGAAGAGGTTGATTCTGAAGATCTCCAATGTCTCTTTAGCTCTAAATCTATTATGTGCGTATAAAACTTAAAATCTTATTTATTTATTCCTCCTCCCTCTTCACACATCTTGGGGACATCTGGGGCTTTGAAATTCCCTTCTGTTTATACTATGTGGTTTCCTACCAGCTTGGGTAAGTCACTTAAGCTCTCTCAGCATCAGTTTCCTCATCTTTAAAATGAAATTATCATGAAAAAATTAATTTAAAATGCATATTCCTTGTGAGATGCAAACCAGGATTCAAACCCCGTTTCTCTGATAACAAATCCAGTTGTCTAAAACGTGAGAACAACAGCATAAATGTTCTTAGCGGGAATTATTCTTTTTAAAAAAAAACATATCAATGTTGATTTTAACTATTTCAAGTGTTTGACACTCAACTAATGATTTTTAAAAATTATTTTTATATTCAATTATATAGATTAACTCTTATTTAAGAGACACTATGGAGTAAGAAAGATACTATGAGGAAGAGTCTATATGACCTTGGACAAATCATTCTCTTTGTAAAATGGAGGCAAAAATTAGTGTGGTGAGATGTGGAGAGCCATCATACCCCTGCTGTCTGACAGAGTCATAGTCTGGGATGATGAAGGCTGCTTTGCAGCCTTCAGAAAAGATGAGGCACTCACTGAACCCACTCAGTGTGACTTCTCCCTCTAACTTCCCTTCCTAATGGAATTGTTATGGTTATTGTTCTTTTCCCAATACAGGAGAAATAACATAAGAGCAAATACTTACCAGGTTAACACGCATATGCCCACATATGCCCCACTTTAATCCCCTCAGATTATTACCCTAAAAAGATTACATTCACAAAATCAAATCCCAAAGATCATCACCCATTACCCCTCTCTTTTCCCTCCTAGCAGAGGTACACTCAGACCCCACACCCACTGTTAGTCAAACACACAAGCCTCAATCCATCACTCCTCTAGAAACACAGTTACTGACATACTTCACTGGTTTGTTAAGCTTACAATAAACAGGCACATCGCCAAGGTCTCTTAATGAAACACAAGAAAAATGTAACTTGGAAACTGAGGAAATTCCTGATTCTGGTCTGTCTTAATTATTTACTCTCTAACCCCATACCCAGCTACGAAATGTTTTGTTACCTATCTCCTAAGACTTTGGATCTAAATAATTGGGATTGATTGTGAAAGCAGATCAAAAGAAACAATGATTCTCCTAGCTGGTCATCCTGGAGGTCAGGAGGAACTAACCTCCAGATTACCCTATCCATGTCATTCATCTTCATCACCAACCTTTCTGTTGTAGCAACATAGTGAATGATCACAGAATGTTAATTAAGTGATTTGTTAATGTATGACATATCCAATTATCTGTAGATCATGTTTGTTAAAAAATGATTATATGCCAGAAAAGTATGTACTCACTAAAGTTATAAAATAAACAAACCCTTGTGCTATGGCAGAATGACTGAATGACGCCTAAGCACAAGTTTGAGCACTTAATCGTCTCACATCTTTTATTCGCCTGACCGCTCCACCTAGTTAGAAGGACCCTGCACTTTGGGAGACTGTGGGCTCAGCTCTCAAAAGTGAGGTCTGCAAAGAACCTGGAGCTTCTCCAAAGCTTTATAACAGCCGTATATTACTGATATACAAACCTCTAAGCCATGACCTTTGGGTGAGAGAGGGGTCACAGTCAAATTTAGAATACTATTTTGTGTTTAAAGAGAATAACTCTGGTCAAGGACATGCATGCTGCTGTCCCCATATTTTAAATCTAATTTCTCATTCCTAAAAGGGCAACAACTTACTGGATTTGGAATCAGAGGAGTCAGGTTCTAATTCTGTCATTGTCACTTTTTTAGCTATGTGATCTTGGATAGGTCATGCTACTTCTCTCTCTCTCTCTCTCTCTCTCTCTCTCTCTCTCTCTCTCTCTCTCTCTGTCTCAGTTGTCCATTTTGTGAAGTGAAGGGGTTAGAGTGGATTGTCTCAGAGGTCCTTTCCATCATTGAGTCTATGAATCTATGAACCCCTGTCTTGCTCATCCCAGAGTCATTGGATTTAGAACCCAATAGAATAATGTTTTGTAATGAGATGAAATGGCAAGCCACTCCAGTATACTTGCCAAGAAAACCCCATGGATAGCTATGGCCAGTAGGGTTGCAAAGAGTCAGACATGATTGAGTGACTGAACAACAAGAGAGCTTAAATTCAAGTTATCATTTTTATTACTAATTATTATTTAGAAATAAATGGTAAAATATGCTGGACTTAGGATCAGAAGGACATAGAGTCAAATCCTGCCCCAGATATGTGCTAACAAGTCATTTGCCCTCTCTAAGCCTCAAGTAACTCTCTTGGACATGCCTACTAAGTTGGTGCCTGGTTTCAGTTTTTGTAGTCTTCCCACGGTACTGATGAAATCACATACATTTTGTATAATTTGCAAATGGAAATCCTCACAATAGCAGAAGGAACAACTTTATTCCTTGGTCTTTTAAATGCTGGTGTTATGTTTTAAGGATATATGTATAAAGATATAGATTTATGACTAAATATATATATATACACACATATATATATCATGTATACACACAGAGATGCTCACACTCACACACACACACACACACATACACATTGCCAAACTAAGAGCTCCAGATCTTAGCAATTCCCTCAGGAAAAGTGAGAGGCATTAACTCTAGTGAATGACTTACTAAAAAAGTAGATCTTACAGTTGTAGGATAGAATAGCCCTACAGAGTGAGATTTAACTTCACTCTGCCTAAAATGATTCATAGTGTCTAACAGCTGTTCTGTATTCCACACAGTTATAGTTACCAACCTTATATCCCAAAAAGAGGGTAATCCAGAGATCTGAGTAAAGGGAGGCACAGAAGTATGTCTTGGTCATGGAACAGGTGATATCTCTCTCTGTCATCTGAGAGAGACACAAAAAGTCAGTGTTCCTAATCCTAGCACAATACTTGACACATGGTAAGCATTTAATAAATGCTCATTCATTCTTTATTTCATTTATCCCCCCTCGTATTCCTTAACTTCCAATGTCTTAGAGGTCTATTGAATGAAAAAAAGGAAGAAATCTAGAGGGAAGGGAAGGCAAGGGAAGGCAAGGGAAGGCCAGGAAAGCCATGGTGAGAGAAGGCAAAGGAAAGCAAGACAAGGCAAGGGAAGGGAAGACAAGGCAAGGGAAGTCAAGGGAAACCATGGTGAGGAAAGGCAAGGCAAGGGAAGGGAAAGGAAGGCAAGGGAATGCAAGGGAAGGGAAGGGAAGACAAGGTAAGAGAAGTCAAGGGAAGGCAAGGCAAGGGAAGGGAAGGCAAGGGAAGGGAAGGAAGGCAAGGCAAGGGAAGCCATGATGAGGGAAGGGAAGAGATGGACTGCCATTACAATGGAAACAAGGGAGACACTTGAGACCCACTTAGTTAGTCATGAGGTCCTCCTGGCAGTACCTTTTCCTTTCCTCCTTTCTTTCCACTTTGTTGGTTTGCATTCTAAGACTTTCTTGTGGCTAATATCACTGCCCAGAGGATACAGACAGAAGAATGACTTTTACCCAACCTAATTCAGCTCAGGGAAGAGGTTTCTCAGGGACTTTAGCTCCTTACCCTCACTGTAAAACGGAGAATCTGAAGGCACTGAATGGGATCAGACAATACCCATATCATAAGCAGGATAACGTCCACCATCACCAGGATTGCTACCAGCCCAAGCAGCTGTAGGTCTTTAATAATCTGCAACATATTAATCCCAAGATCCTTATGGTTATACACTGTGAGCCAGATCTGCACAAACCCTTTGAAGAAGCTTCCTATCTATCAAACAATGATGAAAATTGATACAAAACATTTATAGTAGTTTTTTTGGTGGCATCATCATCAAATCTTCTCCACTTTTTCATGTAGTGGAGTCAGGAAGGCCTGGATTTAAATCTCACTGGTTCCACATCAGTCAAATGGGAAGAGAATTGAAGGTCTTGGACTTGATGATTTCCAAGGTCCTTTCCAGCTCTAAATCTAGGATCCTTTGACATTTTAAAAAATATATGTATTGTTATCAGGCCCATGATCTCAATCCAATTAGACTAAGGCTAGGAGATCTAACCAAAGATCATTGAGGTACTACAGAGACTAGACCTCAGGCTTTGAACTCTGCACAAGAGACTTCTCAATTTCCTGATTGTGTATATATTCAGAATATCAGAGTGACGAGCCTCTATTTCAATCTCACACTTGTGCTGAGCCAGAAAGGAACATGGAAGGGAGCTTAGAGCATAGTTAGTCCAACCCTTTCATTTCACAGTGAAAGAAACAGGCTCATTGTGGTGACATGATTTATCCAAGGTCAAACAAGGAGGGACTGGAAACAAAGTCACCTGACTCCAACATTTTTCCATTGGACCATATTGCCTCTCTTTCTCCGCAGAAGTCCTAGGGAGCCAGCACATCAGGGATCATTGCTAGTGAGTCATGGAACCCACCACTAACAAAGCTACCCAGTCCATAGCTGCATGGTGAGCAGCATGACAACTCTGGAAAGTCCTGTTTATTTTGGAAACAGAACAGGTGCCATGATCTAATATGAAGGCTTCTCCATAGTCTCATCAACAGAGACCAAAAAGATATTTACTGGGCAACAAAGCAGAATGAATTCAGTAGTGACTCACCACTCTCTTGTCTGGAACTCGCTGGGTAAAAACCTTGTATAGTCTCCAGCTCTTCCCCAGTATGGGGCCAAATATTAGGGAACTCCCAACACATAGTAGGGACAGTCTGATCTGGAAGCAGAAGGTGAGTATATTTGAGGGAAATGAATGAAATGAATAAGTCAGCAGAGCTTCCTTATTGTTAAAAGTTTACAATGGTCTCCATAGGTACCCAAAGTTCAATATGCAAACAAAATAAAGCCTGAAATAAAACTTTAAATTGAAAGCTACATAAGTAGACAGTTAATAAAATCATACTTTTATTGTGGCTGCATATCTTTTTGTTTGATTTTTTTTGCTTATGTACTTAAATTTGTTGTTTACATGGAAAGACCTACATGAAATTATGAAGGATAAAACAAATAGAACCAAGAGAACATTATATAGAGCATCAGAAATATCATTTGAAGAATGTGTATGTCTACCACCAGAGAGAAAACTGATCAACGCAAATATGAGTGGCATGGTTTGATATATACATATGCATGTATATATACATTCATACCCATAAACACACATTTATATATATTAAAATGGTGTGTTCTGTAGCACAGGGGTAGGGAGAAAGAGAGGAGGGAGATACCTGGGAATTTTAATATAACAAACAAATAAATGATTAAAAAGACAGAAATTTTAATATATATACAGCCTCTGACCCTCACCTGACACCCAGCTCTCACTTGTGGCTCCCAGTAGCTGCTAGCATGCGGCAGCGGCCACACCCCGGGCAACGGCTTCGACAGACCGGCTAAACCTTGTGAGGGTAGCCATCGGGTCGTCGTGGACGCCTGGTGAACCAGGGCTTTGCTCACCCAGCATGTGGTTCAACGGCTGAGAGGGCAATGCAGCAAAGCACTGTGGAGTGCTTAGGGCGTGTTAGAGCACAAAGGACAACACGGCCATCCAATGCAGCTGAGGAAGTCTCCAGGTGTAACGACTTTTCGTGCCAATGGACCCAGGCTTCCAACACCAAGAGAGGGGGACTGTCTCTGTGCATCGACTTTTCCACTTAAATCTTCATGCACAAGTGTCTTTGTGCACAAAAATGTACAAAGACAATCGTCATCCTCGGTTACCAAGAGACTACTACTACTACTACTATATAATCATAGCAAGTATCTAATTTTGTCTTCTTCACCCAAGCATCATTTATTACATTCTTTTTTTTTCGTATTTTCATCTATCCACTTGAAAATATTTGATCATGAACAACCAGCTATCGCTTGTTAGAAGCCCATCATAATGTTGGATATTCAATTGTTTGGAGAGATATTGCATGGTATAGTGACCAAAAGGCTAGCTTTGGAGTAGGGGATACTGGCATATGTTAGCTATGTGATCATAGGCACTTAACCTCTCAGCATCCCTAAGGAATGATTTAAGACAAAGCTACAATGGAGTTACTGATCTGCAGTTACCAAAGGGAACCTAAACCTGGAATTCTTATTTTGAGGAAAGCAAAAGCCTACCCTTGGAAGCAGGAGCGCTGGGATAGCAAGCGCTGGGAAGACTTGAGTTCAAAGTTGATCTTAGATATTTATTAGCTATATATTGGGCAAGTCATTTAACTTCTGTTTACTGTAAAATGAGTATTATAATAATAGCATCTTTCATGGAATACATTGTGCTAAAAGGAATAATAAAGTGGAGGAATTCCATGGAGACTGGAACAACCTCCAGGAAGTGATGCAAAGTGAAAGGAGCAGAACCAGGAGAACATTGTACACAGAGACTGATACACTGTGGTACAATCAAATGTAATGGACTTCTCCATTAGTAGCAATGCAGCGATGCTGAACAATCTGCAGGGATTTAGGAGAAAAAACACTATCCACAAGCAGAGGACAAACTGTGGGAGTAAAAACACCGAGGAAAAGCAACTGCTTGACTACAGAGGTGGAGGGGATATGACTGAGGAGAGACTCTAAATGGGCACCCTAATGCAAATACCAACAACATGGAAATGGGTTCTAATCAAGAACACATGTGATACCCAGTGGAATCACGCATCAGCTATGGGAGAGATGGGGGGGGGGGGGGGGAGGAAAAGAAAATGATCTTTGTCTCCAGTGAATAATGTTTGGAAATGCTCAAATAAAAAAAATTTAAAAAAAAGAAATGCAGAAGAAAAACATATGATGGATCACATGGTTCAATAGGGATATGATTGGGGATGTTGACTTTAAATGATCACTCTACTGCAAATATGAATAATATGGAAATAGGTCTTGATCAATGATACATGTAAAACCCAGTGGAACTACTTGTTGGCTCTGGGAGGGGTTTGCGGAGATGGAGAAGGGGAGGGAAAGCACATGAATTATGTAAACATGGAAAACTATTCTAAATTAATTAATTAAATAAATTTTAAATCCCCAATCATAAAAAAAGAAGTAAATTACTATATTATAATAGGAATCAAACAACTATTGTTCTGAATTAGAGCTTTATGGGTACTTTAAGTTTCCATAACATCAATTTGGTCTGATTTCCTCAAGTAAGAGGATTGGCATACCTTCTGTTCCTTTGGTTATATGAGGGAATCTAATTTCCTGCTTTGGAAATCAAAACTAAATTTAAAAAATAAAAATAAAAACCACAACATTAAAAAAAATAATAGCATCTTTCTCCCAGGTTGTTGTAAGGAACGAAGGTTCTTATTAAATCTTTCCTTCCTTCCTTCCTTCCTTCCTTCCTTCCTTCCTTCCTTCCTTCCTTCCTTCCTTCCTTCCTTCCTTCCTTCCTTCCTTCCTTCCTTCCATCTCCCTCCTTCCCCTCCTCCTTTCTTTTTTCCCTTCCTTTTCTTCCTTCATCTCTCAACCTGAAATTTGCCTCCTTGATTGGTAGATTGGAACTTCGAATTCACTGCTCTTGCTGAGGCCAAGAAGAATATGTACAATCCTGCTTCCAGGTGACAATACATTAAATAATTCATTATATCTCTGTGATGCCTTCTCATCTCCAAACTAAACATTAATTTTTTCAACTGTGAAAATGCCTGGAGTCAGGAGAATACATGAATATTAATTAATAATAAGATTACTTCAATACTTTAAGGATATATGATCTCAGTGGTATAGCTATTCCCTCTACCAATGGATATCCTATATTCTTCATAGTTTCAGGAATTCCTATAGCTGGGGGTGGGGGGAAACCAATGGCCTGGTTGTCAATGCAGGGGTGGGGTGGGAGGTAAGTGAGTTAGATTGATCCTGAGAGGAGATATGATCACGTGTGCCTGTACTTGTAGCTTTTACAACTTGAGAACACTTGCTTTGGGGTTCTTGGCAGAGAATCCAGGGTCACCTCCACCTCCAAATGACACGTTGGAGTAGGCAGAGCTTAATTAGGAATTCTAATACCTGGAACAAGCCCATTTGGTGGATAGAGAGCTCTGTGATGAGCAAGGGGAAGCAGAGGGGTGGTATTGGGAATAGAGTTCTACACTTAGAATCAGGAAGGTCTAAGTTTGAATTCTGTCTCAAACACTTCCTAATGATGTGATCCCAGGCAATTCATTTAATCTTTCTTGACCTCAGTTTTGTCATTTGTAAAATGGTGGGGTTTGGACTCAATGGCCAGCTCTGAGATCCCTTCCTGTTTCCCCTTTGAAGGGAGTAAAGTGTGACCATTCCTGGGTGGTTGAGGGAAACTGAGAAAAGAGGTGTGCGACGTGAGGAAGTTAAGAAACTGGTTGACCAGGATACTTAAAGGGGTGGGAGACTGAGGCAAGGAAACAGACTGTGAGCCAGGGACATTCAGAACTTATTAGGGAAGAAGGAAAATAACCTAAGGACTATAAGGCTATTTTAGTCCTTAGATGACAGCAACAAGGATCTGGACAGGAAACACTGAAAAATTGTAAAGGAGGAACAATGGTTGTTGTATGATGGTGTCAGAAGGAGGGTCTGAAAGTCAAACCAGGGAACAAGGAGTATGCCAGCTCCTCCCACAGTACCCCCAGCTTTTTATATGGGAGGTGAGAGGGGCAGGCATGAGAGAAAGAGAAGCCAGTCTTAAGAGAGTGACAAGAGATTTTGGTGCCTTCTGAGGGGAAGTTAGAGTTTAGTGAACCCTAGAAAATATAAGGAATATAAGAAGAAATGATCTAAGAGGAAGGGGAACTGGTAAATAATGAAGGAAATATCCAGAGGGCATAGGATGAAAGAAGGGCAGAAGTGTCTTTGGAATGGGAAAGTCGAGGGCTGGATTTACTCTTGGGTGGGGAAGGTAGTCAGAAGGACCAAATCCATACTGAATCCCAGGTCCCAAAAGGCACAGATCCCCAGGACAGAAAGCAGGTGAAGGTCAGATCTAAAGAGAAGGGCAATGAGAGCTATAGCATCTGGGCAAATGGGAGCCTGGAGGTAGAGGGTAAGGCTGGGTAAAGGAACAAGCCAGTCAGGTGAGCTGTACTCCCAGAGGAAATATGTCCCTCAGGTAGGAAGTGTACCTTCCTAGACACTGGAATTTGGAGCAATAACATTAATAATTAGTGTTTACAGAGAGCTTTAAGGATTGGGAAAAGCTTTATAATTATCTTTGCATTTTATCCTTAACAACCTTTCTGGAATATAGGTGCTATTATTATCATCCCCATTTTAGAGAATCAAGGGCAGTGAGGTGGCTCAGTGGATAGAGTGCCAGACCTGGAAGCAGGATCAAATCTGGCCTCAGACACTTCCCAGCTGTGTGATCCTGGGCAAGTCACTTAACCCCCATTGCCTAGCCCTTGCCACTCTCCTGCCTTGGAACCAATACTTAGTATTGATTCTAAGACAGAAGATAAGGGTTAAAAAATAGGGAATCTAAATCATACAGAGGATAAAAGACTTGCCCCGCATCATACAATTAGTATCTGAGACTGGATTTGAATTCTGATCTTCCTGATTCCAGGTCCAGCACTCTTTTCACTATGCTATCTAACAAATTCTAAGTAAATAAATAAATATTACATATAAATTAGATATTATATACTACAAAATATGGATTACCTATATTATAAATATTACATACAAATAAGACAAAAATAAATAAAATATTATATTCTAAATTTAGTATTTTTCAGGTATAGAGTGGTACAGTAGAGAGAACACTTGATTTGGAGTTGGAAGATCTGGGTTTCAATCTTAGCTCTGTTGATTACTGTCTGTGTGATCCTGGGAGAGCACCTTGAACTTTCTCTTTGGACCTGTTTCCTCATCTTTAAGATGAAAGGACTGTATTGTTTTGTTGTTCAGTTATGTCCGACTCTTCATCACCCCATTTGAGATTTTCTTGGCAAGGATATTGTAGTGATTTGCCATTTCCTTCTCTGGCTCATTTTATAGATGAGGAGACTGAGGCAAACAGGGTTAAGTGATTTGCCATGGGTAAGTGTCTGTGCTGGATTTGAACTCCTAAAGATGAGTCTTCCTGACTCTGGGTCTAGCCCTATCCACTGTAACAAACAGATGCTCCAGAGGATTATACTAAATGATCTCTAATATCCCCTTTAGCTAAAGATATGATGCTGAGAATATATTTACATTCTGATAAATTTTGAAGATAGTAGTAACTCAGCAGCTAATTTTTCCCTTTCCTCCTCATCACTTTTCACCTCTTGTTGCTGGTTTTTGTTTTTTGTTTTTAGTTCTAGCAAATGTATATGCTGTTCTAGTTTGGCTTTTTTTCCCCACTCTATATCATTTTGTAAAACTTTTTCCAGATTTAATTATATCCTTTATATTTGTCACTTTTGTAGCCTAATAATACATTATGACATGAATATGCTAAAATTTGTTCAGCTATTCTCTAATTATTAGCTTTATTCCCAGTTTATTTTTTGGCAATTGAAAATAAAGCTACCATGGATATTTTCATATGGGTTTACTCTCCTTTTTTAACAATCTCCTTAGGAGTTAGTCCCATTAATGAGATCATTAAGTCCAAGGATATGATCCAGTCTATAACTCCTACTCCACTGTCGGGTTGCTTTACAAAAATATTACATTAATTTACAGAGTGATGCTATGCTTATTTCCCAGCAGCCCCAGCAACTCTGAATGTTGTTATTTTAAACTACCTTGGTCAACTAGACAGTTAGAAGGAGGCATTTCAAGTCAGTTTTAGAATTCTTTGCCAGGGGTTTGGAACACTTTTTCAGGTGATTATTAGCAATTTGGAATTATTCTCTTTAAAGTATTGATGGTCCCTTTTGCTAATGAATCTATTAGGGAGTAGTTAAATTTATAATAAATAAATATAATATAAATGTTATAATATAATAATATAATGAATAAATAATATAATATATTTATTATTAATAATAATAAATCTAATATTTATTATTATAAATAATAAATAAATAAATAAATTTATAATAAATAAAAAAGTTTAAAGTGCTCTTTAACATTTTGTAAGGTGTCATAGTTTTCAGGATATATATATATATATATATATATACATACACATATATTTATCAGTATTGTTTGCCATGAAGAATTTTTTCCAATCAGATTATTTTTTTTTTGTCTTGTGATCTGTTGTGGATCTGTAGAAAAACCATGGAGAAAGCAGAGGTGCCCAGGCCTCTTGGGCACTAGCTTCAATAGTAATGACAAAGCCTGGCAGCACCAGCATGATGGGAAAATAGTCCCTGGCACCAACAGCCCTGGGAATCCTGAGACGGTGACATTCACAATGGCGCCCAGACTAGGCAAGATAGGGGCAAAGACAGTCTCATTCTAGTTGGCAAGACAACAGTCATGGCTCCGTAGAGCTGCAGGTGGGCCTCAGCCAATCAGAGGGGCATCAAAGCAGCCACAGGACAAAATGGGCAGATTCCAGCCAACAAGAGGCACTGGAAATAGCGCAGGTGCTATCCTGATGGATGAGCAGGCCAGCAGCCATGGGAAGCCCATGCTGGCCCTTTGTTGCTGTTTTGATGGGATCCCCTGGCTTTGCTTTGAGGATGAGGGGATGGGGAACAGCTACTGAGTTGCAAAATTGCCATTTGTAACCCTGGCTGCCCAAGGAACTGAATGTAGTTATTAAAGGAATTATTAATCCGAATCCCTTCGGCTCTGAGTGATCTATTGCACTAGATGTGAAAACCACAGTTGGATCATGGCCATATTTCTTTTTTTATTTATGCAAAATTTCATTTTTATATGATCAAATCTCTTTTTTATATAATTCCATTGGTTTGAAAACTTTAAAAAATCTTGACACATATCCTTCCTCTTTATTCTAATCTTTAAAAATATCTCAATCATTATTCAATTAGAATTTACTATAAAAATTAGTCTGACATATGCATATTTTTTTCACTAATTTTCTTCCAAATTTATATTGGATAGGGGTCTCTATTTCCATTTTTTAAAGTTGAGGGCTTATAAAATTTGGGTTTCTCATGTATATTTGATACTGATTCTGCTCACATTGTCATTTTTTAAAATTTTAAAATAAAAAAATTTAAATAGTTTTGATATTTACTATTTTCTACTATTTTTTTGAAATCTGACAGGTCAAATTTAATTTCATTGTTTTTTATCTCTAATCATACTTGTTCTTTTGTGCTCTATAGAATTTTAATTTTTATTCTATTTTACAAAATAAATCCTTGGCATTTTGATTGGTTGTGCATTAAATCTGGAAATTTCTTTTGGAAATATAAACTTTTAGTCATATTAGCTCAGTCTTTTCATATTCAAGGGCTATATCTCCAACTGTTCTAGTCTTCCTTAATTTCTGTTAAGATCAAAAGAAAATTGGGGGCAGCTGGGTAGCTCAGTGGATTGAGAGTCAGACCTAGAGACAGGAGGTCCTAGGTTCAAACCTGGCCTCAGACACTTCCCAGCTGTGTGACCCTGGGCAAGTCACTTAACCCCCATTGCTTAGCCCTTACCACTCTTCTGCCTTGGAACTAATTGATTCCAAGACAGAAAGTAAGGGTTAAAAAAAAAGATAAAAAGAAATTTATCTTCATATAGAGTACATTTATGATCTTTTAAAAACTCTTACCTTCTATCTTAGAATCGCTACTAGATATCAATTCCAAGGCAGAAGAGTGGTAAGGGCTAAGCAACTGAAGTTAAGTGACTTGCCCAGGCTCACACAGCTAGGAAGTGTCTGAGGCCAGATTTGAACCCTGGACCTCCCATCTCTAGGTCTGGCTATACAGAGTCAGCTAGTTGCCCCTATATTTTTTATCTTGAATGAATTAATGCCCACACATTTGATAACTTTTTCCATTCTTCAAGTGGCATTTTATTTTGCATCATGTTTCTTCATTAAAAAATTATATATAAAAACGCATGTCTTTTTTGTGTGTTTGTTTTACCCTACTGGGAGATTATATATCACAGTGGCTAGAAAGCCATAAGAAGATGGGTTCAAATCCTGCCTCTGACACATACTGGCTCTATGTCTATGGGGAGTGAACTTAATCTCTCAGTGCCTATCTAAGACTATAAATTGCAGATTGTTTTGGATCTACATTGGTTGAGTGGTTTTTCCCACAAATCATTTCCTATGCTAATAAAATCACAAGACCAGACCAAAAAAACAAACCCAATAACAAAAAGAAACTTTACTTTTTATCTTACTATCATTAAAATAATTACCAAGTAAAGTAATTTGAGTCTCTTGGATTTTAAGCATCTCATTATGTCATTTGTGAAAAAAGATATTTGAAACTCTTTATTACCTATTCCTATTTATTTAATTTCCTTTTCATGCCTGATGGCCGTGGCAAACATGTCTTTGTGAAGGAGCAATCCTGGGTTGTCCCTGTTTTCAGTGAGAAGGTCTCTCGTATTTCTCCATCCCATATAATGTGAGCTCTTGGTTGTTAGCATCCACTACTTCTAAAGGAAAGCGCTCATTTCTACGCTTTTCGGAAGATAAATAGATGCTGTATTTGATGGTAGGCTTTTTCGAAATCTCTTTCTAATGGGGATCTGGTGCATTCCCAGAGATGGCAATTCCACGTGGAGAAGCCGCCTCTTGGAGAATCGTGATGTGAATGGAAAGTGTGACTGTGGAGGTTCATAGACATTCTCTTCCTCGTTCCAGTTGGCTAACTGTGCTGAAGAGGAGGAGTGCTTTTATTGGCTGCGGAGACGTATAAAAAAAGCTTGTTAACTTCAGCTCTTGTCTCTTTGCTTCATTTATTTCTAAGAGATTGTGGTGATTCCTTTGCTCTGGGTATCTGGTGAAGGAAGTGGAGTCTCTGATCATGGGAGTTTCAAAACCGAACTAGAGGGATCCAAAAATCGGAGGCCAGGTTCCTCAAATCACAATATTTTTGCTCCAACTATCAAAGCATGATCTTCAGGTGAACCTTCAAGTTAGCAGTCAGAGCAAGCTGGACTCAGGACTCAGGTAGAGATGCTGTCTTTGGATGCAAATTTGGGGGAACTGATGTTTTTTAGGAACTGAGGAAAATTGAGCCTATTCTCCCTCCTATCACATGACAGACCAAAATGATGAAGGGGAGAGTAGGTCCTGGAGGGCTTGGGGGGGAGCTTTTGTATATTTGTTTTGGCTATATTTGTGAAATAAATATCTTTTTGTTAAAAAGACAAAGTAATGGAATTGGGGTGCTGGGTACTGACCCCCTAACAATGGGGGGTGGGGAGCATAGCTAGTGGGGGCTAGGGCAAATAACAGAGAAGACACACCAAACTGAGAAAATGGGGCCAATTCATACAAGCAACCTATTGATATTTGGCAATTTTTATGATTTTTATTATTGATAGGATTTATCGTCCTAATTGTTTCTCTAGAATTTAATCATCCTTGCATTCCTAATATAAAGTTTTACTTGGTTGTAATAAAAGTTTTGTCATATTGCTCGATTATACTTGCCAATAGTTTTTTTAATGTTGTTACACACAAAACGTTAATGAAATTAGCTAGTACTTTTTTTTCATTTCCTGCCTTATATTTGCTAAGTTTGACTACCAAAAACTCATCTTTTTTTTTTTACTTCCTAGAAAGAGTTTGATAAATTTTTTTAGATTTAGAAATATCACATGTAATGTGAAGATTACTTAGGATCATAAGATATAGAATTGGAAGGGATATTGGGGATTTTCTAGTCCAGTCCTCTCATTTTAAAGATAAGGAAACTCTACGACCCATTTAAGTCATTTGTTCAAGGTCATACAGATAGCAAGTAGCAGAGTCAATATTCAGGTCTTTGGATTCCAATTTCAGTGCTCTTTCTACCATATCTAACTTTCTCCAAAGGTTCTACGAAGGTCTAGACAAATTTTCTAGTGGGTTTTTCCTAGTCTCACTACCTTTTTATCTGATACCTTTTAAAAGACTGATATTATGATTTTTTTCTTTCTGATCTGTATCATTTAGGTTTTACATATGAATGAGTATATTTATATATATGTATGTGTATATATAACATCTTATTTTATAATTTTTGGCATTTTATATTTTTGTAGATATTCATCAATTTCTTTTAAATTATCCAGTTTATTAGATTATTATTCTATACTACTCTTATTATTCAATTATAAGATTATTATTTTTAATTTCTTTTGCATTTATTTTCCTTTTATTATTTCTAATTTTGCTAATGTTTTTCCTTTTATGATCAAATTGTTGAATTGTCAGTGCTGTTGGTCTGTTAATAACAAATATGAGTATACAAAAAAATCATAATTTTTAGATTGTCTCTGAACTTTAGCCTAGCTGTTGGTGCTCTGTATTTGAGATCATCATCCCACTGACCTCTGAGGAGATGTGCTATTGGAGGATTTGAGACCATTACATCAGTCTTGGTATTCATACTATGACTGAAACCAGAAGACAGAAATAAGTTGCAGCAAGTTAAAAGATGGCACCAGATAAAAGAATATCTACCCTTTGACCCAGCCATAGCACTGCTGGGTCTGTACCCCAAAGAGATAATGGACACAAAGACTTGTACAAAAATATTCATAGCTGCGCTCTTTGTGGTGGCCCAAAACTGGAAAACGAGGGGATGCCCATCAATTGGGGAATGGCTGAACAAACTGTGGTATATGTTGGTGATGGAGTACTATTGTGCTAAAAGGAATAATAAAGTGGAGAAGTTCCATGGAGACTGGAACAACCTCCAGGAAGTGATGCAGAGCGAGAGGAGCAGAACCAGGAGAACATTGTACACAGAGACAAACACACTGTGGTATCATCGAACGTAATGGACTTCTCCATTGGTGGTGGTGTAATGTCCCTGAACAACTTGCAGGGACCCAGGAGAAAAAAACACCATTCATAAGCAAAGGATAAACTATGGGAGTGGAAACACCGAGAAAAAGCAACTGCCTGAATACAGAGGTTGAGGGGACATGACAGAGGAGAGACTCTAAATGAACACTCTAATGCAAATACTATCAACAAAGCAATGGGTTCAAATCAAGAAAACATCTAATGCCCAGTGGACTTACGCGTCGGCTATGGGGAGTGGGGGGGGGGGGAGGAAAAGAAAATGATCTATGTCTTTAACGAATAATGCTTGGAAATGATCAAATAAAATATATTTTAAAAAAAAAAAGTTGGCACCAGATTATTCTTGGAGAGGCCAACAGAGGAGTTGGCGTATTAACTTCATCATATTCCAAAGTTAAAATTTCATGGGGGCATTTGGTTCTTTCATATTACAGTGCTCATGACAAGTCCTGGCAAAGTCATCAATATAAAAATAAGAGCAGATTATGCTACATCACAGAGGATGAAGAGGTAGAGAAATTAATTCTAATCGGAATTTAAAAATATTCTCCAAATTAAATCAACAGATTCTTCAATACTTGGTGACTTTAATGCAAAAGTGGGAATAGGCAAGGATGGAAAAATATATTGGAAAATATGGTTCAGGCATAAAGAATGAAAGAAGTTAGATTTAGTCTACGCTGAAACTTCATGCATCATGAATACTTGGGGAAATAAATTGAGCACCAAGATCACAATATCACAAAGATGAAAATGGTTACATATTAATAGACAGGAAATGATTCATCATTGATGTGCGATTCATCCCTGAATCAACTTTCTGCATAGTCACACTACATACTTCTTAGAGCAAAGTTCGCAATTATTGCAAACCTAGAAGCGAGAATAAAAATAGCAAAGGGGCATAGTATGCAATTAAAACAACTCCAACCTGACTCATTTGTACAAATTATAGATTCTGAAAATGGGAAATGGATGAGAACAACTATGATATCAACACTATGATAATTTCAAAGAAGTTTTCAATGTTATTCAATTTCTACAATAAATCCAAATGAACCTAAAAACTACCTCAATCAGCAAACACTTGACTTATTTGTGAATTGGAAAGGAAAAGCATCCAAAGGCAACACTGGGTTAGAATACAAACTCACCAGTAAAGTTTTATAAAGAGGACGGTAGAAGAGTATATACAGCATTAATTTATAAAACAGAATGGAAGGAAAAACCAGATTAAAGAAAGTTTGGCAGATGATTAAGTAAAGTCATTCCAAGGACATTTAAAGATGAAACTGGAAGATTGAAAATAAAAGGAGAAAAGATGCCAAGTCTCCTATGACAAACTCTTTTTGAGTGAGGATTCTTAATATCTTCTACTATCTTGGCTATGTCAAAAAAAAAAAAGGTAGAAATGACACGGAAGAGAACAAATTCAGTTAAAGAATGTAGTCTAGATCAAGTGTATATAGAGGAGCTATGTGCTGGAAGCAATGCAGTTTTGAAGTCATTAAAAGATGTATGAGCACAGATATTATTTCTACCATAGAAGATGTAAACCAAAGAATAATAGTTATTTCTGGAATAGGCAGCCTCTCATCTTTGATATTCTAAAATAGAACAAAACTTTATTATCACACATAGCTGAAATATGTAAATAATACAGGATCTCACTATGCTTATTGTTTTTTTTTACCTCAAAAAAAGCATTTGATTTGGTACAATAAAATTCTGCCTTAATGGCATATATTAAAATTACACAAAATTTCCTGGAAGATATAGCAATATAGATAACTTTATTCAATAATCCTCCTATCATTGATATCAAGTAAAGCAAAAACCAAGAAGATGTATGCTCACCAAAGGTATCTGCCCCTATCATTAAGATCTGGTGCAGAGACCAAGTCAGAGTGGTTCCCGATAGAGGTTAAGGTTCTCCAGATATCCCTGTTTGTGAATGATATTGTGCTGATAGTATCAAACC
Source organism: Monodelphis domestica (assembly GCF_027887165.1). Taxonomy (NCBI): domain Eukaryota; kingdom Metazoa; phylum Chordata; class Mammalia; order Didelphimorphia; family Didelphidae; genus Monodelphis; species Monodelphis domestica. The sequence goes on from NC_077230.1 coordinate 84,101,743, forward strand.
CCAGCTCACTGCGGAGCCTTCTAAATGAAATCCATGACCACACAAGACTTCAGTTTTATTATCCACATAGTAAAAATCAAGTAGATGAAGAAAAGTAATTGATAGATTACTTTATTCATTTCCATGGAAATGTATAGAATATAGAATTCTCTCTCTCTCCCTCTCTTCCTCTCCCAATGGATACTGTAAATGGAATTGGGCAAATGAATGAGAGGATTGTAGGCTGAATTGCCTTTGGGAAAAAACAAAGTTTTTAATGATTACAAGCTTTTCCCTGAAACAAAGATCCATTGTTTAAACACAAATATTCTTCTAGTGTTGTATGGCTACTAGTTATATGATAGTTTCTGAAGAATTAATTTGAGGATCACTTAAAGGGTAAAGAAGGGCACAAGCTAGGTACAAACAGGCTACCATATGTTATAAACAAGGAATGATACACAAAAAGTGCAATGGATATCATGAAAGAAACATATGAGTGAAAAAGAAAATAAGGTAGTCATATGACAAGAATGAGTGATAATGTCAGCAATGGCAAACCTTTTAGAGTCTAAGTGCCCAAACTGCAATCCTCACACTGAATGTGAGCCTCTCCACTTACCCCAGACAAAGGAGAGAGGAAGTACTCCTATTAACTGCTGGGTAGAGGGAAGGGTCATATGAGAAATGTCCTCAGGCACTTGTAGAGGGGGAGAGGAGAGCAGCCCCTTCCAGAATGCATGCCATAGGTTTGTCAACTTGGGTCTACATGCCCCATTGGTACCCTCACAATGTTAAGACTGAGAAAGTGTATTTGATGGAATGTCTATGGAAAATTTATGGAAGGTCATGGACAAGAAATGTGAAGAAGGCATAAATAAGCAGTGATGTATCTAGAGAGAATTTTCCCATTGTCAACATCACAGATTCATTTATATGTTTGATCACTGAATTTCTAAAAATCTCCTTTTGTTTTATCAATTCACTTATTTTCTTATTACTAATTTTATTAGTTTATGTATTTAACTTAAAATTTTTCCCTTTTCTCCTTTCCCTTTATAGTTAATATTTTTCATGTTCTAATTTCAGCTTCTAATTTTTGCTTTATTTTTTTCTCTTTTGGTCTAGACACTGTTACTATAAACTTGCCTCTGAATATTGCTTGAGATTAATTATGCAAATTCTGATATGGTATTTTCTTTGGGCTAATCATTTATGATTTCTTTAATTTTTTTAACCCAGGCATAATCCCCAAAAACATTTTATTGTGATTAATAAACTTTTCTCACACAGACTTATACCTCTAGATCATATTCTTTATTTCTGGTTTTATTGAATTATTGCCTGAAGTATAACAATGAAAATTTCTGTCCTCCTTAACTTACATAAGAATTATACATGACCTATGATATGCTCAATTTCTGTAAATATTCCATATGTATTTGAGAAAAAGAAATAGCCTGATTTTTTTCCAAAGTTATTGCCTCATACCAATTAAATCTAGTTTCTTCTACATTTTTCAAGACTGTCTGAGAAGCAGTATACCACAATTGTATAGCCATTCCCAACTGAGGGACATCCTCTCAATTTCCAGTTCTTTGCCACCACAAAGAGAGCTGCTATAAATATTTTGGAACATATAAGTTCTTTTTCTTTTTTTTCCCCAATCTCCTTGGGAAACAGACTCAGAAATCATATTGTTGGGCCTAAAGGTATATACAGCTTTATACCTCTCTAGGTGTAATTTCAAATTGCTTCCTGAAATGGTTGGCTCAGTTTACAGTCCCACCAATGCTGTATTAGTGTCCTCATTTTTCCACATCCCCTCCAACAATTGTCATTTTGCCCTTTTGTCAATTTAGCCAATCTAACGGGTGTGAGAATGTGCCTCAGAATTGTTTTGTTTTGCATTTCTATAATCAGTAGTGATTTAGAGAATTTTTCATATACCTATATATATATTTATATATATATATATATATGGCTTTGATTTCTTCATCTGAAAACTCATTCTTTTTATAGCTTTTGTTCATTTATCAGTTGGGTTCTCTAAGTAGCTTTTAATTATCTTTCATTTTGATCTTTAACAATATCCTTAGTTATTGTTTTTTATCCTTTAATATAAGGGCTATCTCTCTGGGAAACGGATGAGGAAATGAAAGACACCAAAAAGAAAGGAGAGAAACATGTTTGAATGATCTGAAATGGACATATAGGAGGATGCTGTCAGTCTTAAAGTTTCCTATTAGAAATGTGATACCTACCAATGCCTGTCATGAATCAAGTAGGCCTAACAGGGACATTTTGGGAGTGATATAGAAGACTCAAAGTAGTCAGATTTATTTTGTGTCTTTCTTACCTACCTGAATGAGTGTTGTCATGGAGGGTCCCAGAAAAATATCTTGATCAGGAACCCCAAAGAGATATGCGCTTGCATATGTCAGACCACTGCCCATCAAGGTCAAAATGTTCAGATTGGGACTGGACATCTTCACAATCCTACAAGAGTCAGGAAGAGAGAAATTTATAATTAGGCCCCTTCCATACTGCGATTATAAACATATATAATATAGTTATTTCTTCTGCACCATTGCCTAAGCATGAAGAGTATTAGAAAGAAAGCTCCCCTATTAAGAAACCACCATATCTCTTTTATAAACTGTTTAATTTCCATTTTGCATGCTTTAAATGATAATTTCTGTCATTGTTTGATCTTAGAAGAAGGTACATTGATCAGAAATTATATGTATTAAAACCCATCATCCTCTACAGAAAATAATTAAGCAGCTTGATAAGTGCTGGACCTGGAGTTTGGTGAGTTGGGGTGGAGGTGAGGTCCAAGCATGTGAAAACTTTTCCTGGTCGATTGGAGAATTAAGAACAATTTGTTCCAATAGCCATGAAGGCAGCTAACTCAGGCACTGTGTAGCATTTAGAAACTGATCAGACATCAAAGATGTCAGCATCATCCACCGCATCATAGGCCGTTGTCAATTGTCCTGACTTTTGTCCTACCACTGGGCTTGGATGACAGTTTTGTGCAATTTTACCACACTGAAATCCAATTCACTCCATAATGTCATTGGTCTTCTTTGAAAACAAAGAACAAACAGCAGCAACAAAAAGGGAATGGTAATATCATCCTTGTGAGAATCAAATGAGATAAGATTTATAAAGCTCTTTGCAAACCTTAAAGAGCTATATAAATATTAGCCATTATTAGTATTATATTCCCAAGTGTGAAGTGATCAGAACTAGATTATTACAGTAGTCTCTAGAATAGTCTCTTGGCTCCAGGCCTTCTATTCCAGTGATGGCGAACCTTTTAGAGACCAAGTACCCAAACTACAACCCTCACACCAAATGTGAGCCCCTCCCCCTTACCCCAGACAGGGGAATGAGGAAGTGTTCCCATTGGCCGCTGGCCAGAGGGGTGGGGCATGTGAGAAATGTGCTCATGTGGAGAGGGGGAGGAGACCAGCTCCTTCCAACATGTGTGCAATAGGTTTGCCAACACAGTTCTATACCATCTTGAATACCAATATGTCCATCATATATACCACTACATACCAATTTATAAAATGGTGATAATAATGCATTGACTGGTTATTGTGAGGATCTAATGATTTAATTTAAAAAAAAAACAATTACCTTTTGGCCTAAAATCAATACTAAGTATCAGTTTCAAAGAGGAAGAATAGCAAGGGCTAGGCAATTGGGGTTAAGGGATTTGCCCAGAATCACATAGCTAGGAAGTGTCTGAAGCCAAATTTGAACCCAGGAACTCCTCTCTTCAGGCCTCACTTTGTATTCACTGAGCTTCCTAGCTATACCAAATGATTTAATTCTAATCACCATTCAACAGGTATTATTAAGCACCTACTATATGCCAGGTACTAGAGATGGGGATAAAATCTGTGATTTTATTGGCTACAGAAAATTCCTATATGAAGAAATTCCATTTTGCCCAAAGGGCACTAAAAGACTGTCTGCCCTTTGATCCAGCCATAGCATTGCTGGGTTTGTACCCCAAAGAGACAATAAGGAAAAAGACTTGTACAAGAATATTCATAGCTGCACTCTTTGTGGTGGCAAAAAATTGTAAAATGAAGGGATGCCCTTCAATTGGGGAATGGCTGAACAAATTGTGGTATATGTTGGTGATGGAATACTATTGTGCTCAAAGGAATAATAAAGTGGAGGAATTCCATGGAGACTGGAACAACCTCTAGGAATTGATGCAGAGTGAGAGGAGCAGAACCAGGAAAACATTGTACACAGAGACTGATACACTGTGGCACAATCAAATGTAATGGACTTCTGTATTAGTACCAATGCAATGATCCAGGACAATTCTGAAGAACTTATGAGAAAGATGCTATCCACATCCAGAGGAAGAACTGTGGGAGAAGAAACACAGAAGAAAAACAACTGCTTGACCACATGGGTCGATGGGGATATGATTGGAGATGTAGACTCTAAAGGATCACCCCAGTGCAAACATCAACAACATGAAAATAGGAATTGATCAAGGACACATGTAATACCCATTGGAATTGTGTGTCAGCTACAGGAAGAGGAAGGGGAAGGAAAGGGAAAGAATATGATTCTTGTAACCAAGGAATAATGTTCTAAACTAACTAATTAAATAAATTAAAAAAAGAAAAGAAAGAAATTCCCTCTACCAATGCAAGTCAGTATCTACCCTGCAACTTATAGCCTTAGAGAATCTCCTAAATACTGACAGGTTAAATGATTTTCCCAGTCATGTAGCCAGTACATGTCAAAGATGAGACTTGAACCTAGTTCTTCTTGGCTCTATGAGCAGCTCTCTATTGAGTATGCTATGATGCCCATCAGATACTGGAGATACAAAGACAAATATGAAATAGTCCCCATCCTGGGGGGCGGGGAGCAACAAGAAAAAAAAAGAAAAATGTATATACGAAGTAATTTCCCAGGCATGAGAGGAGAGAGAGATACTAGCAACTAGAGGCATTAGTATGTTTCCTGTTGGATTTTGGCTCTTTGAGAGCTGGTAGAGACTCTATGAGGTAAAAACTAGGAAGGAATGCATTCTAGCCTGTGAGAAGGCAGAGAAAGAAGATAGAATATTGCATATGGAGAATGGCAAGCAGACCAATTGACTGGAATATGTCTGATGAAGTCTATGGATCTCAGAGTATTTTTTATATATATATATATATATATATATATATATATATAAGATTACAAAGGAAAACAATTATACTGAAAGTTATTAAAATGTATATTTTTTAAGTTTATAGATGAAGAGCAGCTAGGAGGCTCAGTGAATTGAGAATCAAGTCTAGAAATGGGAAATCCTGAGTTCAAATTTGGCCTCAGACATTTCTTAGCTATGTGAACCTGGGCAAGTCACTTAACCACCATTGCCTAGCCCTTATGGAAAGTAAGGGTTTTTAAAAAAGTTTATGGGCCTCAGGTTCAGAACTCCTGTTTTAGAAGTCATCCTAATCCCTTCTTTACAGATGGAGAAACTGAGGTATAGGGACATTAAATGACTTTCCCAAGGTCATAGAGGTAGTAAATAGGAAAGATAGAATTCCATTTCAGGTCATCTGACTCCAAATCTGACGTTCTTTTTAGGGCATTGTGCTGCTCCCTCACTTCAGAAATGCCCTTGTGGAAGCAGGAGGAGTCTTCGTATGTCGTCTAGGTTACCATCATGTAGACATAGCCTCTCTAGCTCTTGTTCAGATTCATTCGATTTGGATGCTGCTGTATGCTCAGGTTTACTTGTAAGTAAAGTAGATTTGACTTAGCACAGATTCACATTTGGAATTGCTCTCCCTCCTGACTTGGTTAGGAAAACTCAATGAGATTGTGATCTTCTACCATGCTTATTATCGGATAAAACCCTGATGGGTCTTCTCAGCTCCCTGACTGACGTAGTTTTCATTTTTAGAAGGGACACATTCTACATTTGAAAGCAGAGATTCTTCTGATTTTCTCTCACCTAGAACCACTGCACGGGTGCATCGGAAAGCTGAACTCTGATTGGGCATTGCATGTACCAAAACAAATGACGTAGACCTTCTTCTGAAGTCACAGAGATGAATTCTCTCTAGTCTAACTGGTTAATGTCATCGACTGACAGAATCCTTTCCCCATACTTGCTTAAGTAGACAGCAGTTCTCTAGACAAAAAGCATTGATTTAAATGACTTCATATAACTAGAACTACAAAATTAGGGAAGCTAAAAAGTTTTCTATAACACTATGCATTGTGGTATAACTTGTGCATGTATATGTAGATACAAATATTTGCCAGTTTGAGATTTCAATGACTAAAATTTGTGGTAAAGGCAGATTATGGAGGAGAGAGACAATTGGCATGCGTTGGATGATATCATCTGAGGATATCAGCATTCCGATATCACTAGAGGTAGATTTGAAAGTATCACCAGGACTTGGTCTGATTGCAGATTCTGTCCCATTCTATGGTATATCCTGAGACAAGCTACTACCTCTGAGCCTCGGTTTTCTTATCTTCAAAATAGGATCATAATATTTGCTCCATTTACTTCACAAGATTGTTGTTAGAAAAGTGCTTTGCAAACTGTGTGGGACCATATTAATCAATGAACCAACAACATTTATTAAGCACCTAATGTGTACCACGTACTATACTAGATACAAAGACAAAAAGAATAAGTCCTTACCCTTAGCTTATATTTTGTTGTCTTATTAATGTGTAATTCTTATTCTTGTTTTTATTATTATCATCATTATTTAATAATCTAGGTCTGAGTAAAACCAAAGTCTGGACCAGGGTGGTGGCAGTGGAAAGGGAGAGAGAATAAGGAGATGGGAAATTAAAATATTGTGCTCCATAGCTCCTTATCTTCACTTTCCTCTCACTATTTAATTATAGAATTCAAAAGAAATGCAACAGCTTTCTTGACTCTTTAGTTCTCAGATGATTTTTCAGTTTAGCATGAATTAATTTAAAAGCAAAAACAAAGTTTTCCCTACATTCAAGGAAGCCAATATTCTTAAAATCTCTATCATAATTTTAACAGTCTCTGATCATAAACTCTAGGTGTATCCACCAGTTCATTGGTGTCATTTTCATAAAACTCCATTAGTGTAATCACCTGTTTCTTGGATCTAACATTTATTATATTTAGATTCATGACTGCTGTAGGCCCATGCCATAGTTTCTTCTTCTGTGAAAGTGACCATGGAACCAGAGTTGAGAATTCTAGCAAGATAAAGTCATGGTCTATTGTTACCGAGTGAAGAAAATGTTCTAAAAACATGACATGAACCCAGGCTGACGAAAATAATACTGGTATAGAAGCAAGATATCAAATTGGTTGTAATACAATACAAAATTCAGGTCATTTGTTGTCATTGTTGTTTACTGCTGCCAGACATAGTGATAAAGGCAAGATGGTGGGCTAGGAAGGTGGAGGATAATGACTTTTTCTGTCTTTGTTTATTTTTTTTTTTCATTCAACTTCATTAATATGGTAATCAAAAAGGATCTTGGGAACAAAAAAGGCTTTGTAGTCCCAGATTCCATACAGCTCATGTGTGCTTTCTTCATCTGAAATGTCTAAAAGGAGTTTAGAGGGCAATGAAGACCCAGAAAAGCTTAAACAAAAGTTACAGAGAATTTGTAACTCCAATTCAGGCAGTCGTCTGTGACTTTGATTCAACCCAGAATTAGACAGGACCAAGAATATACTTAAACTCATCCTGAGGTCATGCTGCCTGGCTTTTGTTCTATGCCCCTTACCTGGACATGATAGCTCATAGCTCATAGCTTTTGCTAAGGCTAAATTGCTGCCAACAGATTTTTTTCAGAGAGAGGTTTTCTAGGCATTGCCCCTTAGGAGACAGGAAAAGACGTGGTCTCAAAAAGATCAAAGAAGGAAACTTTAGTAATCATGAGAACAGTAGAGGCACTCAGTAGAGTTGCAACACGATGCCTAGTAGACAGTATATATGTGCCACCACCAGAGCCCACCATGATGCGATTATGAGAAGATTCAATAGCCCTACATCATTGGAGAGATGAATTACTCCGGATACGTGTGCCCTTCACATGGGTGCCCTCACCATGTCGGTTTCTGGCATACAGCTTTTCACATATTCCCTATGCGCATGCCTTCTCTGTATATTACTTGGCCACACATATTCTCTGCATGTGTCCACTCCCACTGGTGAAAGTGTATCCTGTGGGAAAAGTGTAACCTATGTAGAGAAGGATGGAACGTTCTTTTGTCACTCTATTTGCTCTATGATTTGATTAAATATCTTCTTCTGAACTAACGAGTCCTTTTGGGAACTCATGAGTTATGATTTTAAGTTGATTCACAGAGCGACTCCGTCCTAGGATAACTTTTTGGAGGAGGGTTAGGGGAGAGGTCCATGTGTGAGAGAGCACCTAAAGGCTACCACAGCTTAAATTAAACTTTTATTTCTGTAGCTTTTCTTTCAGCAAGCATCTCAATAAAACGATTAAGATAGAAATTTGTATTTTTAAAACTTTAGGTTATATTCACAATGTATGTAGTCATTAATGCACCCTATTCTGGGTTTGAGTAAATACTCATATGACACTCTCCTAAAGTGACACTTTTTTTCTCAAAAATACGTAGATTGTATTCTAAATGCAATTTGCATTCTGTATTCCTGTCATGTGATCATCCCTTTGACAACCGCCCATATATTTGTTCAGTGTGCTTTGAGCATTGTCCTGAAAAGTGATTTGGCATGTCGCTGATTCCCCTTCCTTGCTCTCAGGCTAAATTTCACATAACAAAGAGATAGGACTTTCTACCAGTCTGTTATAGATGGGGAGTATTCAAAAAGAGCAGAGAAGCACGTAGATTTTCAGGGAAATCACTAGCTCCAAACAAATCTGTCAAAAATTACTTCTATGAATGGAGAATGTAATTCTTAATAACACTAGACAGAGATACACAAGTGTTCATGTGAGAGGGATGGAATTAAATTCTAAATTCGGCTTCCTTGGCATGCAGTCATAGCATAGGCGGGGGTGGGGGGGGTGGAAGAGGAAAGGAAGAGAGATGAAGCCTATTGATGACACTGAGTTGAAAAAAAGAAGAGTGACATCTGCCTGAAATCCTAGCCATTTGAAAAGAGAATGGTACCAAGAGACAGTAAGGATAAGTAGAAAGGCTTTGGATGAGTTGCCACTTATTCTATTAGCAAAGAGAAGTCCATTTAGAGAGAAAGAAAGAAAAAGTTCTGTGTTTATCCTTTTCTCTCTTATTTTCAGTCAAGTCAGGTCATATGCAATTACCCTTTCTCTTGCTAGAGTCTCCATAGCAACATGGTAGACTGGGATGAAAGCTGGATTTGGAGTCAGGAAAGACCTGAGTTTGAATCTCATATCCAACACTTTTTGTTGGATTTTTGTGAAAGTGGGTAAGCCACTCAATGCCTTTAAGTGTCAATTCCATATCTTCAAACTGTCACTCATGATACTAGAACAGAAGAACCTCACAGGGTCAGAGTAAGGACCCAATGAGATAATGTATTAAAATTCTTCAGGCATCTCACTTCATCTCTCATAATTTGCTCCTTAGCTCACCAAGAGCTGGAGGCAAAATCATAGTTTCTGATGTCTCTATGACTGATTTTGGGATTATTGTGAGAGTACTGTCCCCCCTTTAAAGGACAGGTTAATTTTCAACTGAGAAGGTCCAACTCTGTTAATTATAGAAGGCTGACTCTAATTCAGTCATTTGCTCTATTGCTTGCCATTCTTTTCAAAGATTCACTCTTCAAGCTGAATCTAGGCATGATTGGGTTAGGAAAGTGGAGAAAATTATGTCCTCTCTTCTTTCAAATAGCTAGAAGATAATGAGATATGAATGGCTATTGCAATGTTATGGTTCAGTGAAAAGATCACTGGCTTGGTATCAGAGGAACAGGGTTCAAATTCTACCTCCATAATCACCATTTCTATGACCTTGGACAAATTACTTAATCTCCCTGGCCTTCAGTTTCTTCATCTAAAAAATGACAGAGGTAGCCTGGATGGGCTCTGAAGTCTCTCCCAGCTCAGGATCTAGGATCCTGTATTAGGAGTTTCTAAACAAAACTGAATGTTATTATTAAAAATCAGATACTAGTGAATGACCTAGCTATTTTCAGCAATAAAGTGATCCAAGAAGATCCAAAAGACTCATAATGAAAAATGCCATCTGCCTCCATAGAAAGAACTGATGGAGCCTGAATGCAGACCAAAACTGACTTTTCTTTTCTTTTATGTTTGAGATATCTTCCACAAAATGACTAACATGGGAAAATGTTTTACATGATTGCACATGTAAAATATATATCAGATTGCTTACCATCTCAGGAAGGGGAAGAGGAGAGAATTTGGAATTCAAATTTTAAAAAAGAACGTTAAAAAAATCAAGTACTAGGTTAGTTTCACTCTAGATTTTCTATGCCCAACTTTTATAGGGGGCAACCAGGTGGTTCAGTAGATAGAGTGCCAGGCCTGAAAATGGGAGATTCTGCATTCAAATCTGGCTTCAGACACTTGCCAGTTGTATGACCCTGGGCAAGTCACTTAACTCTCAACACCTAGCCCTTATTGTCTTCTGCCTTGGAACCAATACATTGTATTGATTCTAAAATGGTAGTTGAGGGTTTTTTTTTAATAATATCATTTATGTGAGCCTTTAAAGTTTATAAAACACTTTACATATTCCCATAGTTTATTTAATCCTTACAACATTCCTGTATGATAGGAGCTATTATCTTCTTCATTATATAAAGGAGGAAACTGCAGTTGAATGAGGTTAAATGATTTGTTCAAGGTCACAAAGCTAGCATATGAGATGGGATTCAAACTTAGATCTTTCTGACTCAAATTTCACTCAGCACCTTCATCTATTCTGACAAGTGGCTCATCCAACAATCCCCATCATTGTCCCATTAGGAAGTCCAATTTGATTTCCTTGGAATCTTCTAAGGACAATTTCTAGCTGGAAAGGAGGAGACTTGAACAGTATTTGAAAGCCAAGAAAATCTACTGAGTCTGTTTTATTGTCTTCATTTCTTTTGTCATTCCCCCTTACCCCCTCCCCCACTTTAATGTCTGCCTTGAAGATGCTTTTCTTAGCTGCAAAGAAGAGACACTGAGGGTGGATGGGATGAATTAGTGCCAACTTGGCTGCAGTAGCTGGTGCTGGATCCCCCTGACACCTGGTGGAGAGCCATGAGCTAGTTCCATGCCTAGCAAGGATTAGCAGGGAGATCCAGGAGATTGCTAATCTGGTCTTCCTGTGCTTCTAACTCAGAGTTACATTGGATATCCTATGGGATGACCTTCATTATGAGTGGCTCCAAGAGTTCTTAGAAGGCCAGAAATTCCCAATCTCCTCCTAGAGCAGTATAAAATTCTCCTGGAAGGAAAGTACTTAAAAGCCACCTTTCCCCCCTGAGGTAGACTCTCTGGGATATCTGCAGCTTTACACAAACTCTAAGCATTCGCATCTTGAAGTTCCCATCTGCTTTCAAATCTTCATGAGCTTGAGTTGTGAATGAAGGGATCTGGCCACTTAACTCAGAAATAAACCATGAGTCTGCAAAAAACTTGCTTCGAAATAAGAGCTAAAAAGAGAGCATTATCAGTGGTTTGGCAGCTCTGAATTCCGGTTTCATTTTTGTGGTAGTGACATATAGGCATTACTTGTAGAAGGAGGGAGAAAGAAGGGGAAGGAGGAAAGAAGGAAGGAAGGAATAGTGGGAGGAAGAGAAGAAAGGAGGGAGGAAGGGAAGGAAGGGTTAAGGAATGGAGGGAAAGAGAAAGGAAGAAATAAAAGGAGGAAGGGAGGAAGAGAGGGAGAGAGGAGGAAAAGGCAAGAAGAAAGAAAGGAAGAATGGAAGAAGGAGAAAGGAAAATGGAGAAAAGGAAGGAAAGAAAAGAATAGGAGAAGAGGAGAAAGAGGAAAGGAAGAAAAAAGGAAGAGGAGGAAAGAAGGAGAAAATGGGAAAACCAAAGGAAAAGAAGGAAACAATGGAGAGGAGAAGAAAGGGAGAAAGGAGAGGATAAAAGAAGGAAGGGAGAAAAAGAAAGAAAGGTTGGGCAAAAGGAAAGAAAGAGGGAGGGAGAAAGGAAGAGACAGAAAAAGTGAGCTAGAGAGAAATAGAAACAGCCATAGAGAGAGGAAGAGAGACCAAAAAAAAAAGGCAGAGACAAAGATACAAAGAGAGAAAATTCTAACCCTATGTCTCCACTCATCATCTCTGTTCCCAAACAAATACTCTCTTCCTTATCCACCATTCCCTGTATGTTTTCTCCTTTTTAAATATAAGCTCCTTGAGGGCAGACACTGTCTAATTGTTAAAAGTTGTATCACTAGCACTTATCACAGTGTCTGACACATACTAAGCATTTAATAAATGCTTAATTCATTCATGGCATGTTAGTGATATATAAAGGAAAAGGAAAAATAAGAGTGTATATGAAATACATACATGCTTACACACTCCTTTTTCTCTTTATTCACAGTATCATAAAACTAAATCATTAAAAACAGACTATTTAAAAAATGACTGGGCTCTTCTTGGAACTCTCTCCTAGGTTATGCTTCTGTCTAGATCACCATTAAGCCCTTTTACAACCAGGTCCCAATGGATTTTTTTCTATATTCTTTGTATATTATAACCCCTCCCTTCTGCAGTCTTTGATCTAACCAAATTCAAACACACACACACACACATGACCCTCCATCTCCTATCTCCATGACTTTGCAGTCACCATTCTCCATACTTGGTAGGAATTCTGTCCTCATTTCTGCCTTGTATAATCCCTGACTTCCTTCAAGATGCTGCTCAAATATTACCTTCTATAGGAAACTTTTCCTGATCCCTACAACTAGCCAAGTGCTATTACTTCTTCCCAAACTACCTTGTAGAGAATCTTCCTATTGCAGAAATCTCTACTAGAATTTCTTTTTTGCAGATCATTGTAGTGCTTTGCCTAGGATATTAATATAAACTTTATTTTAAAAAGCCATAAAGGACTATAAGAACTCCAAAGGAGTTTTAATTAGTTGTGGTCAATTTACTAAGAATCAAAATATTCCTCACAAGAGGAATCCTTTCAGGGGCAGCTGGGTGACTCAGTGGATTGAAAGGGGAGGTCCTGGTTCAAATTGATCTCAGACATTTCCTAGCTGTGTGACTTTTGGGGTAAGTCACTTAACCCCCATTGCCTAGCTACCAATATACAATATAGATTCTAAGATGAAAGGTAAGGAAAGAAAGAAAGAAAGAAAGAAAGAGAAAGAAAGAAAGAAAGAAAAGAAAGAAAGAAAGAAAGAAAGAAAGAAATAAGAAAGAAAGAAAGAAAGAAAGAAAGAAAGAAAGAAGAAAGAAAAGAAAGGAAGAAAGGAAGGAAGGAAGGAAGGAAGGAAGGAAGGAAGGAAGAAGGAAGGAAGGAAGGAAGGAAGGAAGGAAGGAAGAAGGAAGGAAGGAAGGAAGGAAGGAAGGAAGGAGAAGGAAGGAAGGAGGGAAGGAAGGAAGGAGGAAGGAAGGAAGGAAGGAAGGAAGAAGGAAGGAAGGAAGAAGGAAGGAGAAGAAGGAAGAAAAGAGAGAGGGGGAGAGAGGGAGGGAGAGAGGAAGGAAGGAAGGAAGGAAGGAAGGAAGGAAGGAAGGAAGGAAGGGAGGGAGGGAGGGAGGAAGGAAAGGAAGGAAGAAAGAAAGAAAGAAAGAAAGAAAGAAAGAAAGAAAGAAAAGAAAGAAAGAAAGAAGAAAGAAAGAAAGAAAGAAAGAAAGAAAGAAAGAAGAAAGAAAGAAAGAAAGAAAGAAAGAAAGAAAGAAAGAAAGAAAGAAAGAAAGAAAGAAAGAAGAAGAAAGAAGGAAGGAAGAAGGAAGGAGGAAGGAAGGAAGGAAGGAAGGAAGGAAGAAGGAAGGAAGGAAGAAAGGAAGAAAGGAAGGAAGGAAGGAGGAAGGAAGGAAGGAAGGAAGGAAGAAAGGAAGAAAGAAGAAAGGGAAGGAAGGATCGAAGAAGCCTACTTGTGTGACCTCTGGGCAAGTCACTTAACACTAATTGCCTAGTCCTTACTGCTCTTCTATTTGAGAGTTGATACTAAGAAGGTCAAGTTTTTAAAAAATAGGGATTCTCTCATTTATTTTATTTGTATGCCCAGCACCCAGGACCTGTGGTGCTTAATAATTGTTTATTGATTGATTGATACGTCAAGATCCAAGCGGGTCCGGTGACATGGCGACAGTCATTTTCTGGAGACCCAATTACTTGCTGAGAGCTCATTTGCAGCATCATGCCAACCACTGCCTCTTTTGTCTGTTTCCCTCCTTACACAATGTTCTGTCTATAGAAGCCTGCTGACTTTGAGCCGAGCTTCCTGTCTGTGATTGTGCTAGGAAAGCTTGCCCTTCTTCCATTTCCATGCAGTCGCGGCGTACAGATGACACCTTGTTGCTACCCCCAAATATGAACAGCCCCTTCTTAGCCTGCTCTTGGTCTCCTTTGAATTGGCCCTGCCCTCCTGTGGTCATTAACATTTCCACAGTTCTGGTCCTTTCATGCAGAAGGCTGTTCTCCTCATTCAGCTCACTGCAGTGCAGGCCCAAGGCTGCAGCACCAGCCTCTTCAACACTGGAGAGGAACGGGAAGGATAAACATTTTCTGCACAGGGGCAAGTGGGGGCACAGGGACCACGTGCGGTGGCACGATGACGTAAAGCAGAAATGGATGTGCCAGAAGATCCTTTCTGGCCAGCTAAGGTTAGAAGCATACCAAGGAAAAATAGGCATCCACTGAGATCAGCATCCAGTACTGCTCCCCAATAGGGTTTAAGAGGGGAATGTGGCAAGGGAGAGAACTTGCTGATCTTGGAGTCAGAAAGACTTGAGTTCTAATCCTACCCTCAAACACTCATTGTGTTACACACTCAGTGTGGCATCCAGCTTGCTATGGTCACACACTCACTGTTACATATTTACTGTGTGACCATCAATAAATCATTCACAACCTCTCTAAACCTACCAGACAAAAATAAGTCATTATAGTGGGTACCCACCTTGCAGGGAAACATTTATTAAACACCTACTATGTGGCAGGCACTGAAGATACAAAGAAAGGTAAGACTCATGGACACACCGTCTTTTGCAAATCTCAACGCATCAGATAAATGCTTGTCTTTGGATTGGTTCTTTCTCCTATAATTTCATTGGTGTAGGGAACTCTTAGCAAGGAATTGATCTCTACTGAGACAGATTGGCACCTTATCCACAATTTAAGGTCTTAGCGAATTGCCTAGGGCTTTTTGAGGCTAAGTGATTTGTCCAGTGGCAAATGTCCAGGACGTGTCAGAGGCAGGAAGGAGTCTCCATGTCTCTGGTGGTGGCAGGTGGAGATTTCCTGACCTTGCTTGCACAGGAGAGCCCTCTGTTCCTGCTTTGTCTATATCTAATCAAACTCCCTTAATTTATAGATGAAGAGACTGAGGCCAAAAGAGTTTAAATGGCCTGTTCAAGTTTTACAAGGGTGAGAGTATCTGAGGTCAGATTTGAATCCAGGACCACTAAACCTTAGAAATTTACCTGGGCAAGTCACTTAGCTCTGTTTGACTCAGTTTCCTCTTCTATAAAATGAGTATAAAACCAGGAAATGGCAGACTACTCTAGTATCTTTGCCAAGAAAATTCCAGGGGGGCAGCTGGGTGGCTCAGTCAATTGAGAGCCAGCCCAGACAGGGGAGATCCTGGGTTCAAATATCTGACCTCAGACACTTCTGAGCTGTGTGACCCTGGGCAAGTCACCTGAGTCCTATTGCCTAGTCCTTACCCCTCTTCTGTCTTGGAACTAATACACAGTATCGATTCTAAGATAGAAGGGAAGGGTTTAAAAAAAGTAGGCAGAGAAGGTGATTGTTTCAGTAGCTATCTTGTTTAAACTTTGTATCTCTTAACACCTAACATATTTATGGCTACCATGCATGTGTCAGTCACTTGGTCATCAAACACTTATTAAGTGGGGTTGTAAAGAAAGACAAAAAATAGTCCCTGCTCTCAAGGAGAGTACACTCTAATGGGGAAGGCAATATGTAATACAATCCAGACAGACAGAGTCAAAGGGAAAGTAATTAGGTAAAGACGTGACATCAATCTCGGATAACAGCTGAACATCCTGTCTGGCTTTTACGTGTAGGAAACAAATGATGGGTAAACCATGTAATACCCGGGCTGGATTTTTTAAGCAGCTGTATGGGATTCATTTGGAGGTGAGTCCATATTCAGTGGAACTGCCTGCAGTTCCATTTATAGTAGGATGCGGCGAGGAATGGGTGTCATCATGATGACTGAACCACCAAAACATTCTCAAGCTAATTATGAGCCAAAGGAGGAAGAGATTTTGTATATCAAAGTCTAGCATTTTGTTTGCTGATTCTGAAAATCAGTCTTCCATTAAAAGCTACTGGAGCTCTTTTTTGATTGGAATAGGAAACTCTCATTTGGGAAAATTCCTTCTCCCAATGCAGGTTGCTATCTTTTCTAGGGTGTTTATCTCATCTTTGAGAGCTGTTTAGAGGACTAAGAGATTAAATACCTTGACAAGGGACACACAACTATTTAGTGGCAGAAGTAGGACTTGAATGCAGGTCATTTTGACTCAGCAGAAGGAGACAAGCATTTATTAAGCACCTACTATGTACTAGGGAAGGAGACAAGCATTTATTAAGCACCTACTATGTACTAGGGACTATGTTAAGTGATTTACAAATATTATTTTATTTGAGACTCCTGACAGCCCTGGAAAGCAGTTGATATAATAATCTCTATTTTATAGTTGAGGAAAATGAGGCAAAGAGATTAGGTGAGATTGCCTAGGATCACTAAGGCCAAATTTGAACTCAGATGTTCCTGATTCCACTGTGTCATCTGTTGTTATTTAGACTTTTTTTTCAGTCGTGTCCAACTCTTTGTGACCCCTTTTGGAATTTTCTTGACAAAGATACTGGAGTGGTTTGCATTTCCTTTTCTAACTAATTTTTACAGATGAGGAAACAAAGGCAAACAAGGTAAAGTAACTTACCCAGGGTCACACAATTAGTAAATATCTGAGATTGTATTTGTACTCAAAAAGAAGAGTCTGTACTTTATCAATTGAGCCACTTAGCTGCCTGTACTGTACCATTTAGTTGCTCCTACCCAGGTTCTCTATCTACCACCCCACCCCACATTGCCTCTTAGTGTAAATATTATTCCTATTTTACAGATAGGAAAAAAAGAAATTAAGTTGTCCTTTCTAAGACTTTTATTCAACTTGCTATATGCAGCATATGCAAGATGCTGACCTCTCTGTGCATAGTCTATTAGACTTAGAAGAGACTTTGCCAGTCTTCTAGATCAACCCTGACCTAATGCAATATCCCTACCAGGTTCTTCTCATTTATTGTAAAGTTATCCATCTTCTCAAAACAAAAATGTGCATTTTTCTGCAGTGACTGGGTCCTATCTGTGCCCAGGGGTCAGCTCAGCTGTTGGCTTTCCTGCCATTCACTGATAAAGCTGGAGGCAGCAGCATCTGTGTTCATAGGCCCCTTACTCTGGGTCTTTGGACATAAGGACATCATTTTTTATTTCCCTGCTCTTTTCTGCTACCTTTTCAATTCCCTTTGATTAAATTTTTTTTTTACAAATCACATAAGTGGCATATACTTTGTTGGGCAGCAGAGGAGTGTGGTTTCAGAAATAAGAAAGGAATTTCAGAGGGCACCTCATCAAACCTCCTCATTTTTGCCATTAAGGAAACTGAGGTCTGTAGAGGTTCATCTCTACTTGGTCAAGATGACATAGATAGTAATTACAAGAGTCAGGATTTGAACTCAGGTCCTGTGACTCCAATCCTTCCCTGCTACTACTGAACTAATAAAATGAAATCTCAGCCCTCATCGCGTTTACAATTTAATGGATGCTGCATTCATGGGAGATAGAGCTATTTAAAAGACAAAATACAATATCTGAGACTAGGTGACAATCTATGTTGTGTTTCAGAAAAACAGCCCTACTAACAAGCTTCACTAATTGCTGATGCTCAAGAAAACCAGCCTGTTTTGCCCACTAACATGGGGCAGAGTACAGGCAGCAGGCTGTGAGCAGCCACAGTAGCCTTTCCAAGTGACAATGATTAATTCCTGTATCTGCACAGTCAAACAGAAACAAAGGTCACTGTGCATAGATTAGCAGCTTTATGGAAATTCCTCTTCTTCCCAGCAGACACATTATGCTAACACCTTTTCCCTCACACAATGACAAAGTATCTAAAGGATATCTTTGACCTGGCAGAAAATGGTGTGATGTAGGGAGTGAGATGATGATAAGATAACTGATATTTGTTGTTGTTCAGTTGTTTCAATCTAGGAGACTCTCTGTGACCCCCATCTGGGGTTTTCTTGGCAAAGATACTAGAGTGGTTTGTCATTTCCTTCTCCAGCTCCTTTTACAATTGAGGAAATTGAGACAAACAGGGTTAAGTGACTTGTCCAGGGTCGCACAGCTAGTTAGTGTCTGAATCTGGATTTGAACTCAAATCTTTTAGACTTTGGACCTAATGCTCCCTGTGCAAATCACTTTGTGGTCATTATCTCATTTGATCCTCACACCAATCTTGTGAGATCTGGATAATGATCCCATTTCATAGATGGGGAAAACTGAAGATCATAGGGGGAGGGTGATTTGCTGAAGATCCCATCATTAGTAAACACTAGAGTTAGGAGTGGAGGTCAAGCCTTTGGACTCCAGTTCCAATGTTCTTTCCATGGTATCTATCACCAGAATAGAGAATCAGAAACTGGTTAATATTAGGTTGGGGTCTAAATGTCTGAATGGCCAAGTTGAAAGCAATTCTGGTAGTGGTTAGTCTACAAAAACGGTCTGAAGGAGGGAATTACGAAAGTATCTGGATCAGTGTTTGGAAGTAATCAGAAGTTTTTTATGTAAACGAAATATCTAGATGATTGAGCTTTCCTCTATACATTTAGTTCTCCTGCAGACACTGCTGGCTTCCATTCATGGCCAGTCAACATCGGGCCGCTGACTCCAGTAACATCGACTAACAAATCCTTTTTTTCCTTATTCTACACTCCACTTTTCACTACGCTGGATATTCATGTATCTCCCTATTTTATGTAAGGAAGGCACTGTGATGGGTTCAGAAGATACCAAGATAGAAATTAGAAGTGTTCCCTGGCCTCAAAAAGGACATAATACTATCCAACTATAATATAGAGTATTATATCTACATAGAAGAAGTTTAAATAAAGTTTTCTTTGGGGCAGCTGGGTGGCTCAGTGGATGGAGAGCCAGGCCCAGAGAGGGGAGGCCCTGGGTTCAAATGTGGCCTCAGATTTTTCCTAGCTGTGTGACCCTGGGCAAGTCAGTTAATACCAACTGCCTAAATCTTAAAGCTCTTCTACCTTGGAACCAATATTTTGTGTCAATTCTAAGACGGAAAGTAGGGGTTTTTAAAAAGATTCTGAGAGGTCAAGGAGAATCAATCATTTCTAGCAGAGCAGGGCAGAGCAGGAAGATTTCACGGAGAGGAAGCATCAGTATTAGGCCTCGAAAAACTGAAATAGAAAGAATTCAATAAGAAAAGAAAGGAGAAAAGGGGGGCTTTTATGGGTGTAGACACCATCTTGGCCATGCCTCCTACAAGCAGCTACTATAGATGGATGGATACCAGGTAGTTCTGGTAGAAATTTCCCAATATTCCAGCCTCCCCCTTAATCCCTGCAGAGAGTTGTCCTAAAGGTGCTTTAAGGAGCAAGTAGTGGAAGGACCATGAGGAGTCAAGGACTTAGAGGTAGCCTGCTGTGATGGAGTTTGGATCAGAGACATTGATGTTGTTCAGTTGTTTTAGTCATAACCAAGTCTTTGTGACCCCATATGGGGTTTTCTTGGCAAAGATATTAGAGTGGTCTGCTATTTCCCTCTTCAGTTCATTTTACAGGTAAAGAAACTGAGGCAAAGAAGATAAGTGACTTACCCAAGGCGCATAACTAGTACCTAAAGTCAGATTTGAACTCCGGTCTTCCTGGCTCTAAGCCTGGTACCCTATTCACTGCGCCACTCAATTTGATAGAGATTGCCCTGGGGAGTCCCAAATAGAGTGGTGGGTATGATCCATTAGAAATGAAGTCTAAGGTAAAATGTGTATTACTGAATTGGTTCAGGCTAAAGACAGACAGCTGGTTTACCTGCATTCTCCTCTCCCCATTTCTCCTAACCAGGCAAGTACATTGATTTCTAACCTAATGCTTTTGACCTCTGTTTCACTAACAGCTCTAGAACTCTCCTGTCACACTGGCCAAGCCTACTTGTATTTTTAAAAAGAATTTTCTTCATTATGAACTTTACAACAAATAGGAACATTTCACATGTAAAAGGGATTATATATGAAACTTTGAACTCTTTTTAGGTACAATTTAATTTTTTTAAACCCTAACCTTCTGTCTTGGAGTCAGTACTGTGTATTGGTTCCAAGGCAGAAGAGTGGTAAGAGCTAGGCAAATTGGGGTTAAGTGACTTGCCCAGGGTCACACAACTGGGAAGTGTCTAAGGCCAGATTTGAACCTAGGACTTCCCTTCTCCAAGCCTGGTTCTCAATCCACTGAGTCACCCAGTCATCTGGATTTGATTTTTTTAAGTATCAAATTTCACATAAAAATATTGTCTCTGTTCCCTACCAAACTTGCTTCTTTTCTATGTATTTTAACATTTTTATTAATGCTCTTTTCTTTTCTTTCTGGCATCACTATCAGTACCCATCGACTCTCTCCCCAAATAAAATCTGTTCTAGTAAGGGGTATGGTTAACCAAAACAAATCAATGCATTGGCTATGTCTGCAAGTAGACATTCCGTTCTTCTCCCCAGCCATTCATCTTTTTGCCAAGAAGTGAGAGGAATGCTTTAGCGTCAGCCTTGTGAAGTTGGGATTGGTTATTGTGATGATCACATTCTTAAGTCTTTCAACATGTTCTTCTTGACACTATTGTAGCCATTGAGCAAGCTATTCTCCTCATTTGACTCTTATCACTTCACAGAGATCTTCCCAGGCTTTTCTGAATCAATCATATAATAGACCCTGGGACCAAAGCCCCTCTCCCTAATCTCTGCTGGGGACCAAAGCCCCTCCCTTCCCCTTTTCCCTAGCACCTGGGACAGAAGAAACTTCTTGTTCATATGAAGACCTCTGTGAAGTGACAGAGTCAAATGAGAATAGCTTATCTGTATCAACATCCATATATACTCATCTCTCTCTCTCTCTCCCTCTCTCTCTGTCTCTCCCTCTCTCTCTGTCTCTGTTTCTGTCTCTCTCTGTCTCTCTCTCTCTGTCTCTCTCTCTCTGTCTCTCTCCCTCTCTGTCTCTGTCTCTGTCTCTCTGTCTCTCTCTCTCTCTCTCTCTGTCTCTCTCTCTCTCTCTGTTTAGGGGTAACGCTGTGTTGAGGACATACACCACTGAACAGTTTGGGGAGCAGGATTCCACATGCTTTCCAGAATGAACAAACCAACCTATAGCCCTGCCTGCCCTCCCACAGATCCTCCATTTTCCTCTTCTGTCATCCTTGCCAATCTGATGGGTAGGAGGTTTTTCATTTGTCTCTTTATTCATTTGAATATCTTTCCATGGGATTGTTAATAGCTTGAATTTCTTCTTTTGAAACTACTTGTTCATAAATTTCAACCATTTAATCTCCTGGAGGATGACTCTTGTCGGATAGTCGATAAGGATTTATGAATTACTTCTGCTGTGCCAGGCACTGTGTTAAGCCCTGGGGATACAAGAAGGGTAAAAGCCAGTCGCTGCTCTCATAATGTAACAGGGAAAGCAGCATGCAAAACAAGCTACAGAAAATGGAAATAAACCATAGAGGAGAGGCACTGGGAAAGACTTCCTATACAAGGGAGGATTTTACCTGGGTGTTGAGGGACGCCAGGAGGCAGAGACGAGGAGGGAGAACATTCCAGGCATGGGGGACAGCCGGGAAAAGTGCTTAGTCAGGGATGTTGCATTTGAGGAACCAAGGAGCTTAGCGGCCCTGGATCAAAGGTCATTTCGGGCCGTTAACGTGTAAAAAGACTAAGAAGGTGGGGGTGGGGAGGGCAGGATAGGAAAGGGCTTTGAACACCAGAGGATTTCACCATTTGATCCTGGAGGTGATAGGGAGACACTGGAGTTTATTGGAGGTGGGGGGGGTGTGGGTGTGCATGGTCAGGCCTG
This sequence comes from Monodelphis domestica, assembly GCF_027887165.1. Lineage (NCBI taxonomy): Eukaryota > Metazoa > Chordata > Mammalia > Didelphimorphia > Didelphidae > Monodelphis > Monodelphis domestica. The sequence continues at coordinate 84,124,009 of NC_077230.1, forward strand.
GTCAGGATCTTTAGGAAGACCAAGTCAGCTTCTGTTCATTATATCTCGAAAGGGTTTAAGGAAGAGATCAAAATGCCCTGCAGTGGTATTCGAAAGAACTCTGGCTGTGGAGATGACAGATCTGGGTTCTAGTTTGGAACTGCTCACCAACTAGCTGTGGGACCTTAGTGCCTCCTTTAATTCCCAGTTTATTGCTACAAAATATATGAATACACATACAAACATACACATGCATGTGAATAGATATATATAGTGTGTATATATAAACATAGATATATATACTGCATGCATATATACACATATAAACTACATATACTGGGCATATGGAGAGATGATATGCACATATATATATATATATACTGAGTATATTGTAAACCTTAAAATTTCTTAGACTTATGAATGTTGGAAATTTCAGAAATTTCCAACATTCATAAGTCTAAGAAATTTTAAGGTTTATAATATATACCTGTCGTTTTACTTTATATATACATATATATATATAAAGTATATATAAACATAAATATATAAATACCGAATATACATGTATATAAACTATATATATATATACTGGTATAGAGTAAATCATATGCACATGTATATATATATATATATATATATATGTACTGAGTATATATACCCAAGGCATTTTACTTTATATATAAACATAAATATATAAATACCAAATATATATATGTATATAAACTATATATATGTATGTATGTGTGTATATATATATATATACTGGGCATATGGGGAGATGATATGCACATATATATATATACTGAGTATATGTACCCAGTCATTTTACTTTTGTAGGACTCAGTTTCTCCCACTGCAAAATGAGAGGCTTGCGTCTCTAAACTTGGGCTCCCAAGATCCTTTCGCCTCGTCATTTGTAAAAGGAAGGCTACGCTGTAATCTCTAAAGTCCCTTTCAGATGTCACCTTCTTCACCAGGGACAAATCAGCAGCAAGAAGCCCCTTGGCTCCTTTCTCTTTCCTAGGGCTGGTGGATGACAAAGGGGGTGAGCGGGCACTCCTTGGCTCCTGCCCAGCCAATCTCTGGCCTTTCCAATGTGTCCGCCTCTGAGCCTCCCTGGGCTGTCAGGATTGGTCTTAGAGCAGAATAGGCAGGAATGGACTAGACCCGATCTGAGGTGGGGAGAAGCTTCCCTGCCCCTGATCTTCCTCTTCCTAGCTATGGGACCTGACAATCTGCTCTCCATGAGTGATTCATGCATTTGATTTTTTATAGCAGCCCCTTTTAAGATAAAAGCATCTTTGTATGCCTTTATCAACTACTGACATATGAACCTGAATTGGTTAGGCACAAAATAGAGTAAAGAGCACTGACTTTGACGTCCAGAGGATTAAGGTTCAAATCCCGTGTCTGGCTCTTAATAGCTGGGATACTTTGGGAAAGTCATTCCACCTTCTCTGGGCTTGTTTCCTCTCTGATAAAATGTCAGTTGACCCAGAGACCCTGCAAGGTCCCTTCTGGCTCTACATGAAGGATCATCCTTTGCCATGGTAGCTTGACAAAATGATCTGGGTTGAATGGAGGACCTGAGGGTTTGGAAAAGACAAGTTATGATTGAGGGCCAGGCCAGGCTGGAGATGTGGCTCTGAAGTAGGAGTAAAAAAGGGATTTGGGATCCATGGAGCAGCATTGAATTACTACATGCCCATAAGGGATGACGCTGAAGAGAATGGGGAGGGGCACCCACCAAAGACAAAACCAGCTAACTTCGCCTTTTACATGGGGCTAGTCCTGTGGTTAGGGACTACATACAGCCATTTTCTTTTATTTGGAAAATTTTATTTAATTAATTAATTTAGAATATTATGTGTGGCCATTTTAAAATATGAGGGTTCCATCTCCCAGGAATTCCCAAGACCCCTTAATTGTAATCATCAAAACAATCTGAGTATCTACTGTATCTATATCTCAGTTTTATATATTTGATCCTAGAAAATGGATAAGCAAATGAGAGCTGTGGCTCCTTTTTCAGTCAATAATTAGGATGACGACAACAGTCTTTCCATTCTTCCTTCCCATGAGATCCATATTTTTCAAACAAGAGTTTCCAGAGAATTATTGCAAGGCTCCCAGAGATCCATGCTGGGTGCAGCTGGTTAGCAATTCTGCCTCCTGCCAGCCCCATGGCTATTACTTTCCTTTCCTTCTAGCAAACCCAACCCCCTCCCTTTTTAGGCCCAACTGGATTCTCATCTTGAAGAAACCAGGCCTGGAATAATGATGAAGAAAAGAATACATTTTCTTCTCCTCCCCCCCCTCCCCCATCGAGTACTAACCTTTTCAGAGAAAAAATGCAAAACGTGCTCTCTAGGTTGGTTCATCTTTGTTCCCATTTTGGACTCGGGGAATATTGTCCATTACATAATTCACAAATTGCAGGGAGGGGGTTGAAGTAAGTGGAGAAGTGGCTGGGGGTTAGTAGAGGAAGGAGGGACTATGTTTTTTTAATCAAATTTCCCACAGTTCCTTGAGCACAGTAGGTGTTTGGCTCAGAGAGTATTCATTGTTGATGATGATAGATGGCCTAGACTATGGGGAGAATCTGATCATTTCAGAAGTGGGCAAAACAAAAGAAAGATGACCCCACCCCTTCTCCACAGCATGGGGCTCAGGTTGTGAAGATGGGGGAGGGACACCGTGAAGCATAAGAGAAACATCAGAGGGATGTGATAGAAAACTATCTGAGAATCATTATGCCTGGCAAAAGAGGGAAATCATATGTGCACAGCTAGAGTCTCTGGAAGCATAAAAAACACAGGGTGCAGGTGAAGATGCCCTTTTTGGAGCATTAAATATCTAAAGGGTGTGTCTCCCCACTCTGCATGGGGTGGGGCAAAGGGAGGCTGGGATTGTGATTCACGACTGGAATAAGTGCCCAAAGACTGGAAAGCTAGAAACAACAAGGTACATGGGCGTAACTCAAGATCCCTCCTAGGTGGGGCAGCTGTGGGATAGAGGAAAGAGTACTGGACTTTGAGGACCTGGGTTCAATTCCAAGTTCTGCCACTTCCTATCTATGTGACTTGGGTCAAAATGCCACCCTTCTCTTCTTCTTCTATTCTTCTAGCTGGACTTTCTTCATCTAGCTGGACTACAGAAGATCTAAGTTTTCTTCTAGCAGGAAACACTATGATCCATTGAAGAGAACAGTCTGGATCAAGGAAGGAGTGGCTTTCACTTTCCCTCTGCTTTCCATACCTTGCCCCAACCTACTGCCATTTCTCTATAAATAGGGAGCATGCAGTCACATGGGCAAAAGCTAAAAAGATTGGAGGGGGGGGCTAGAGATGGGAGGTCAAAATTAGGCTCAAATATGGCCTCAGGACTTATGAGAAAGAACGATATCCACATCCAGAGACAGAACTGTGGGAGTAGAAATGCAGAAGAAAAACAACTGCTTGAATACATGGGGTCAATGAGGATATGATTGGGGATGTAGACTCTCAACGATCACCCTAGTGCAAATATCAATAATATGGAAATAGGTCTTGATCAATGAAACATGTTAAACCCAGTGGAATTGAGCATTGGCTCCAGGAAGGGGTTGGAGGAGGGGGGGAAAGAACATGAATCCTGTAATCATGGAAAAATATTCAAAATTAATTAATTAAATAAATAGAAATTTCAGATAAGAAAACACCAAATATGGCCTCAGATACTTCCTAGCTGTGTGACTCTGGAAAAGTCATTTAACCTCCATTGCTTAGCCTTTATCACTCGTCAGCCTTGGAACTAATACACAGTATTGATTCTAAGACAAAAAGTAAGAGTTTTAAAATATATATTATATTGATCACTTATTATCTCTTCAAGATGTTCAAGTAGTTTCAGCTGTCTGACTCTTCGTGACCCTATTTAGGGTTTTCTTGGCAAAGATAGTGACATGGTTTGCCATTTCCTTCTCTACTCTTCAAGATGAGATACCAATAAATTGTCAACAAAGAATCACACAGATTCTCCAGAGTGGATGGGCCCTCCGAGGCTAATCCCAGTAGTTCTCTTGGAACAATAAAATTGTCCTGGGACAGAGGATACTGCCTAGTTCCTGAAGCCCCAGAATCTGTAGGTACCAATTTCCGCTTCTCCATCAGTTTCCCAGAGGAAGCAGGAGGTGCCTGGTGTCTTGGGGACAGCACCATCTGGCGTTAAGATGTAACCTTGCACACTGACTACTTTGCAGGTCAAGATGGCTCACATCTTTGGTAAACTAAAGGGTGTGGCCTTAGTTTGGACCTTGGAGAAGGAGAGCCTTTTGCTAAGGAATTATCAGTATCCAGACAATGACATTTAGGGAGATGTAGAACGTAAGCTTATTGAGAGTAGGGATTGTTTCCTTCTATATATTTGTATGCCCGATGTATAACACAAGGCCTGGAATATAGTAGGTGCTTAATACATTTTTGTTGATTGATATTCAAATAAGACTTGGGCTGCTGCCACTTACTTGTTGATACTAGACGAGTGGAAAGCCTGAATGAGCTCAGGTACTTGAAAATCACTTTGTACTGGGAAGAAGTGGTCATGAGACACTGAATAGTCACTAAATGATGAACTTCAAGACCATCTTGGAAGGCACCCTCCTCCCCATTAGCAACTGAAGGATTGTTGTTTGGCCTCTTTATCCAGAGATGATAGACTGAAATATCAAAGGATGAACATGAGATCCAAAAGACTAGAGAGAAAGTCTGAGGACATATAGCCAAGTCACGAGACCATGTAGCTGAACCTACTTGGCATGAGTAGACCCTCCCAGTGCTAGAAGATCAGGGCAAGCCACTGCCTGAATGTTTGGTAGAACCCTAGGTCATCTAGTCCACCACCATGCCTGGTATTCAGGTTGGGAAAAACAGAAGTAGAAATGGCCCTAAAGATCCCATAAAGGCCTTTAATCTCCAGGGTGTAACCATGAGGCCACATTTTTTATTGGACCCATGGATACTTGGTTCATTAATACAAATTGTCATTCTTCTGATTCAGTTGTAGATCTGGGCAATTTCCTTCTAACACAACAGGGCTGGTAGGATAGAATTGTGATGTTCAATCATTCCTTTGTAACAATAGAAGCCTAAGTCCAAGGTTCCTAGAGAGAAGAGGTTATTAGCGCCCAGAATTAGAATTGGAGGTGGAAAGGAAAGAACAATATCTTTTTGGTCTCAAGAAGAAAAATCATCCCATAAATGACAGAAGTCCACAGATACATAGCTCCATTTTTATTCTGGTTTGTATTTATTGATAATTGATAAGTTCTTAAATTAAGAAATTTTTTAAAAATAACATACAAAGGGTACTTAGATGCAAACTTGAGAAGAGACTCCAGTGTAAAGACTTTTTAATTCCATCCTCCACCTCTAGGGGGGATGGACTATATGAAGAAAAATGGTACAGCAAAGCTCTGGCTATTCCAGTTCCAGGGAGAAGGAGGAAGAAGATAGGGAAAGTGGGGGATCTGGAACCATCTTCCCTAAGCAACACAACAGCTTGATAAAATAACCTCATTTGGCAGAAAAAATGTTAAGAATGTAGTGAAACTGGGAGAAGCTATAGTCTAGTCTTGAACCTTGCATCCCATCTGAGAGTTCTAATGGGGCAAAGGCACCTTCAGGATGAAACACATGACCCACGTTCTAGATAGAACAACTCACATCAACAAACATTCATTAAGTATCTACTATGGGCCAGGCACTATAATAAGCCAAGAAATGCAAAAAAAAAAAGGAAAATCACAGTCTAATGGGGGATTCTACAGGCAAATAACTATATTCAAACAAGAGATGTTTAGGATAAATTATAAATATGTGCATAGAGAAGGCCTGGAAAAACTTTTTAAATAAGGGGAGATTTTATCAATTTAATTAAACCTCAAAAAAATTCATGTACAGAAGCTCAATGATTATACTGAATATGTGTAATCTTTTAGCCAGAAGGCAAAACTTATGGAACATCACAGCATGTATAACACGAATGTAAATGAATGAGGTGAATTTCCTCTTCTAGACCAAGGAAGAAAAAAGAAGATGGAACAAGGGTGGGGGGAATGGGGAGGAGGTAGCAGGGGCAGGAGTTGATGTCAAATACAGATGAAAAGTGTCAGCAAAAGGAGGTATAGCTGTGGACCTGAAATTGAAAAGAGAACTCAGTAATTCTCTGGAATTATTTAAGAAATGTTAGAACATACCCTTGATACTAGTTATTGTTGAGTTGTTTCAGGAATGGCTGACTCTTCATAACCACATCGGGGGTTTTCTTGGCAAAAATCACCGGAATGGTTTGATATTTCCTTTCTTAGTTCATTTTACAGTTGAGGAAACTGAGGCAAACAGGGTTAAATGACTTGCCCAGGGTCACATAGCTAGTAAGTGTCTGAGGCCAGATTTGAACTCAAAGAAATGAAGTCTTTCTGACTCCAGTCTTGGTGTTCCATCTAGCTGTCCCAGTATTACAGAGTTTGAGAACTCAGCACTGGGTGGAGTGTTTGGGCTAAGAAAGTAGACGGTATGTAGGTGTGTCAGTGAATGGGGATAGCAATAGGGGGTGTTGGGATTTCCAGAAATAGGTATGTATTAATGCTAGCATCTGTAGCCTTTGCAGGTGCGTGAAGACACAACAAACGCAGCAAGGACTCTATTCAGTCTTAGTCCTCTAAACCTCCACAAAGTGGGAGTAGTAGGAAGGATCTATATCACCACCTAATCTACATTACTATTTAGGTTCTGCATTAATGGATATATAGGAAGGGCAATTTCCTGAGCTCCTCATAGTCTCAGAATAGTAGAGAGTGAATCCAAGAGGGCTAATAAGGAAACATGGAGCACAGAATGAGAATGAGAGTATTGTGATTCGAAATAGCAGGTACCTCACTAATGCACCTTTGGTGGAGTTGAGAACTGGTCCAACCATTATGGAGAACAATTTGGAACTATGTCCAAAGGGCTCTAAGTCTGAGTATAGCCTTTGACTCAGCAATACCACAAATAGATCTGTATCCCAAAGAGATCAATAAAGCAGGAAAAGTACCTATATATAAAAATTTGTATAGCAACTCTTTTTGTGGTGGCAAAGAATTAGAAATAAAGAGGATGCCCATGAAATTGGGGAATAACTTGAACAAGTTGTGGCATATGATTGTGATGGAATACTATTCTGCTCTAAGCAATGGTGAGGAGGGGGGTGGTTTTAGAAAAACTGGGGAAGGCTTACAAGAACTGATGCAAAGTTAAGTGGACAGAACAAGGAGAACATTGTACACAGTAACAGCAATATTATAACAGCGATTAACCTTTTAAAGGCTTAGCTTCACCGTTTAATACTATGATCTAAGATAATTTTGAAGGACTCATGATGAAAAATGCTATCCATCTCCAGAGTGAGAGAACTGATGAGTTCTGGGTAAAAATTGAAGTATAATTTTCTTTCCTTTCTCTCTTCCTTCTTAATTTTTTATCTTCAAGCATGCAGATCACATTCTAGTAAGCTCTCTTTTTTTTTTAATGCTTACCTTCCATCTTAGAATCAATATAGAAGAGTGGTAGGAAAGGGATAGGCAATGAGGATTAAGTGACTTCCTTAGGGTCACACAGCCAGGAAGTGCCTGATGTCAGAATAGAACTCAAATTTGACTTCCCATCATTAGGCCTGGTTTTCCATCCACTGAGCCATCTAGATGCCCCCTAAGAAGCTTTTATATGATGAAAATGGATATATTTTTTTAAAAGACTGAATTATTGGCTTTTATTAGATCTGGTACTTTTTTATAAGTTAAATTTAGAAAATTCTATTTTAAAAATGAAATTACTATAAAACGATCTCTTTATAAGTCAGAGAAAATTCAAATCCTCAGTACCTTTTAGACTAGCATAATTGAAGGATAGAAGCTGACCTGGCAACATTTTTTCCTCCACATTATTTTAAAGAGAAGGGTTAATGAATTCCTTCATACCTTAGTCAAATGAAGTGACGGTTGCTGATTCAGTTTTGGAAGTAGGGTGTGGTGAAGAGAAAACTGTATACAATCTAGTAACCTGGGGATTATATCAACATGAGTTCAAACCCCCAATTTATAAGGTGGGGTTCAACACAGAGGTCCCAGAGGAGAGAAGGTATGGATGTTCCTGTTCCTTTGAGCTGAGGAAAGGTGCATTGGAGGATTTTTAATTAGTAAAAAAAATTAGTCAATCAAAATGAGCTGTTTGCAAGAAAGTTGGCATGGTGTATTAGAATGGGCACTAGGTTTGGAATCAGAGGACATTGATTTGGATCTTAGTTCTGCAACTTATTATCATTTTGGCCTTGGGCAAAGGCCAAATCCTCTGGGAGGATTTCCCTCTCAGAGTCTCAGTTTCCTTGTTTGCAAAACAGGACCTAAGACCAGATGACTGATAAGATTCCTTGAGTTCTAGATCTATGATAACCATGAGTTTGATTACACTTTGTTTGTTCAGTCCTTTCCAGTACGGTCCAAGTCTTTGTGACCTCAGTTGGGCTTTTCTTGGCAAAGATACTGGAGTAGTTTGCCATTTCCCTCTCCAGCTCATTTTACAGATGAGGAAATTGAGGCAAACAGGGTTAAGTGGCTTGCCAAGGGTCACCCAGCTAGTACATGCCCGAGACCAGATTTGAACTCCCAAAGATGAATTTTCCTACTCCCAAACTCAGTACTCTATTCACTGCCACAACTATGCATACCATTGATTTTACATTTTAAAATGAAGATAGCTGACTTTATTATTCTAAACTCCAGTTTTGTTTTTAAGGTAAAGAGGTGAACCTTGACAATCAATGGCTTTAAATACCCTAAAGGACATCCTGGTATTTTGAAACTCCTCTTGAGAGTGTTGCTGGAAGATTGCTCACCTATTGGTTCTTGGAATTAGCCTAATTATTCCTGGCCTGGTTATGATACTGACAAACATCCAGCAAGATATAAAGCATCTTCTAGGCTCATCGTATTCTGCAGTATTCTGCACAGCCTACGTCCCCCCTCATCATTTCCTTCTGCCTTTTTTCTTTGCTTTGAAGCAGCAGCCCAGTCTGCCAGCAGAGGTTCCTTGGGGACTTGAAGAACATCAATTAGTTTCACAGTTGGAGACAGAGAGCTTTCCTTTGGGAACACTTTCCACAGAAAATAAACTGGGCTTTGTCCTGGTCAGTACAGACAAAGGGTTAAATTGTAAAAGCTGCCTGGCAATGATTGGGGTGATTCATGGGTAGCTCTTCTAGCCCCTTCCTCCCCCACTCCTCCCCTACACGCCTCCAGCTGCCTCAGCCCTCTCTTCCTTCTTTTCAGGCTCTGTCTCACTCCTACTTCCGGAATGGCTGCATTGGCATTGAAATGTGGCTCTGTGTCACACGCCTGAACAATGCACTTCTACCCCTGAGGGGCAACGACAGAAATGACTGTAGAACAGCTGTCTGGTCCCTCTTCCTCTATACAACAAGAACTTAAAATCCAAATCTGAAGCTTGAAAGGAAATCCTACGTGAAAATGCCACCTTTCAATTGGCAAATCATCTATCTCTTCCCCACCTGCTCCCATCCTTCTTGTGAATACACATACTGGCATGCACAGAGGGACCTAAATGCTTAAAGCATTTCTTCCCTTCACTGAATTAATGGTGCCTCCAGACCAGGAACCAATTGCCCACCTAAATAAAGCTCTCTTCCCCACCCCATTTAAGTGGAAATATGAAGAGAGAGGGAGGGAGGGGAAGAAAAGAAATTATATGACTAGACATAGGTATAAACACGGCAACAAGTTTCTGTTGATCTACGCTTACTAGTCACCTGTAGTTCTGAGAATTGTTACTGATCTTTGTAATTTTGAAAATGTAGACAGACCAGCGAGACCAGAGGAGATGAGAAGCTCACTGCATACAGAGGCATACCTGTTGTTCCTACATCGGACTGTGAAGATGAGAAAGTAGAGTACCAGGAGAAGTCCACCACTGAGGGAGGTCCACACAATGCCCAAGAGGGCAGAAGACAACGAGGTGGGCTCAGTGCCAAGGTCAGAAGAGGTCTGAGGAAGAGAACAAGGAAGAGTAATCAGGAATGAAGGATCTCCCATCTAGCAATCTCAAGCTAACAAGGAAATCCATCCATATTTGGGAAGTGCATGCATGCCATTGAGGCAGTGTCAGGGATTGGGATACATAATAATAGTTCCCAGTGATAGAGCTGGGTAGCCAGGTGGAACACTGAATAGAGTTCAAGGCCTGGAGTCAGGAAGACTCATCTTCCTTTGTTCAAATCTGGCTGCAGACACTAGCTGTGTCCCTGAGCAATTCACTTAGCCTTATTTACTTCAGTTTCCTCATCTGTAGAATGAGCTACAGAAGGAAATGGCAAAGCATTCCAGTTATCTTTGCCAAGAAAACCCCAAACGGGGTCATGAAGAACGAGACACAACCAAAAAACAACCAAAGAGCAACCAATATTTTGAAGAACTATTTAAGGAGGCATTGTGGGGCAATGGATAGATCATTGGCTTTGAATCTTGGTCCATATCTGGCCCCTGACACATACTAGCTATGTGACTGTGGGCAAGTCATTCAACCTCTCTTGGTTCTAGATAACTTTATAAGATAATAACTAATGGGAAAAGAACGTTGGCCTAAATAGGCAGAGGGAGTTTCCTTATTTAGGAGTTCCTGATACCAATGAAATCAGAGCTTCAGTCCCTATTTCCTTTGAGATTAACAAAATATTTTCTTTGAAACTACTGGAAAGCAAGATAGCACATAACAACAACAACAACAGCTAGCATTTTCATAACACTTGAAGGTTTGCAACACACTCTATAAAGGTTATCTCATTTTATCCTAAAAACAACCCTGGGGGTAGCTGCTGTTATTATTGCCATTGTACAGATGAGGGAAGTTAGGCTCCAGGAACTTAAGTAAATTACTGGAGGTCATACATCTAAGGACTTGAACCCAGGTCTTGTCTTCACCCTTTCCACAATGCACCACAAAGAAAGTTAGGCCAGCCAGGCTCAAATGTCTGACATGTGTCCCTTAACTGGAGTGTCATCTGCCTCTCCAAATCTAATTCATCTTTAGCTGATCTCTGAGTAATTGATGAAGGTCTTGGAGAAGAGATGACAAAACATACCTCCCCTCTCATGGAAGAGAAGTGAGGAGACTATTATGTTCAAATAGAAGATGCTATTACTTTGTCTTTGTCACAAGGAAAAAGCTAAGTAACAGTACTCCTCATGTGGAGGGAGTGGGGAATAATTGTGATATAAAGACAAAAGTCATCACTAACATTTTTTAAAATTTAAAATATTTTATTTCATTTTTAAATGTTGTTGTTTTTTTTTAATCTTGCCCCGCTCAAGTCCAACTCTTCTCTGAAGTCTTCAACCACTCCAATCGCCAATGATGTTTTCTTTCTCTAAACTATCACTGTTCTTCTGGTGCTGTGTAGTTTAGCTATGAATTTCCCCCAATTATTACCCATGGACTTGGGTCTAAAATTGTACTTTGGCTTACTGACTCCACATCCAATGTTTTAACACCGAGCCACGTGCTGCCCAGAGCTAAAGGTATACTTTAATAAATCAAATGGAATCATAAATATAAAGCTAAAAGGGCTCTTAGGGGCCAGTTAGTCCAACCATTTTATTTTATAGATAAGGAAATGATGTGCCCAACGAGGAGATGTGATTTTCCCAATATTACATAGAGCCCAAGTGGAAGAACTGGGATTACAGCCCATATCGTCTGACTCCAAATCCTGTGTTTTCCCTCTGTACCATCCGTCTTCTCTTACTGGGCTCCTCACCTTGGCACTTTGTTCTAAGACAACAGATACATTAAATAAAGGAGCAATCACTGAGAAATCAGGCTATCTCTTGGTGGAGCTGCAGGTGTGAAACTAGCAGTGAGTGGGCTCTATGTAGAGTTTGATGACTGAGAAAGGGAAGTCCCAGTGATGGCTACTGGACCTATGGAGGTGGGTTGATTCTGGCTAGCTCCTGGTGGGACCCAGAACAGTATCCATCACCTCTTTGCGAGACCACATGACAAAGAACCTCATAAAAGGTGGTAGCAGTGGGCAGTAGCCCATCGTGTGATAAGACACTGGATAGGTCATTATAGCACAGCTGACAGACATTAGATAGAGACTATCTGCCCACTTATGGATTAGATTCCATAGGATCACAAAGATTGATGGAAAACTCAAGGTTTATCTGGATAAAGTGCAGGATAATTACTTTTGGGGTTCAGTGGACCTATGACCCCATGGTGATGAGCAATCACAAACTACACAATCTTTTCCCTCAATATACATAACTCTGTACATACCATGTGTGTGCGCGTGCGCATACATTCCTTGTTTCCCCATTTAAATGTAAGCTTCTTAAAGACATGATCTAATTTTTATTTTGTTTTGTTTTTGTATCCCAACACATGGCCCCAAAATTGGCACATAGCAATGAATGTTTGCTGATTGATTATTTGAATATAAACACAAATGTTGGGTGAAAGGGCTTTCAGGAATAAGACCCAGAAAAGGTCTGAAGGAAGTAAATATGAGGAGTAGTTGTAGGGAATAATAGACAAGGGATGTTGGACTGTCTCTCTTTTGTCTTCAGTTTTCCCTCAAGTTTTCTCAAAATCTTTCAGCCCCTTCTTTTCTCTTCTTACTCTATAATGTTGAACTCAATTATAGGTATTAAATATATATATATACACATATATATAATTTTATAAACAATGTTAGGTCCTTTACATTTAATTAATGGGCAAGTTCAGTATTTTCTCAAAAAACAAAACTAAACATTGGATTAGCTATAAGTAGTTTTTAAACTGTATTATGACCCAATTGATTTTTTTTTTCCTGGGGGTCAGCAGCCTTGAATAGAAAAAAAAAATCCCTTCCCTGATGTAAGAGCTTAAGTAAAGCATTCCTAAGAAGGAGTGATCTTAACCTTCCATTTACACTAGGTGGTAGTAATTGCCATGTCTGTTATTGAGCTGAGTAGAAAACTGTTTATCTTTTGTAATAACAAAGAGAAGGGTCAAAATAGATTATTTTAATTCCTAATAACATCCTATGACTGCTCTGTCGATGACATATCTTACACACACACACACACACACATCTCCTCCAAAACCACTCTGTCCCATCCAGATCCCATGCATTTCCAGCTACCTATCCATTAAATCACTCAGTGTCCTATACATTAACCCACTATCTTCTCACCTGCATTTTGTCCTTCTATTCTGGTGACATTGCTGTGTCTATAGCTTAATGGGTGTTATGGCAACGAAGTGAACCTTAGGAGCCACCTAAGCATAAATAGAGGGGGCAATCTGCTGCCGAGTGCTTATATGAATAGGGCACCACTGGCAACCCTGACCTGGGAGGGGGGTGGCTTGCAAACCTTCTGTGGTCACAGTTTTCTAAGATCCCCAGCGGACTTGCAAGTCCATGGCAATCCCACTGCCATCAAAGTGTTTAATGCTGTCCCAGGAACTATGCAGTATAATAGGACCGTTGATAATTGTCCATGTTGCAAGGAAGATCTATGAATCCTCCCTGAGCCTCATGGAGCAAGGAAAAAAGGGCAACAGGATTTCCTCTAATCCAGCCAGAGTATGGATCTGTATCTGTGTGCCTATGTGGGTATCACGTGTGGGAGCCAAAGAATATCAGACATGTATCCTTCTGTGCCTCCATCTACATTTGTATCAATATCCCCATGTGGATACATTTGTGGGGGGATATAGATGAACACACTCCTGTATCTGTGTGAGTTTCTAGGTTTCACTCCATCTACTCAAATGTTTCTCCTTTGAATTAGGTAAATGCCTTAACTCCTTCTCTCCACTAAGGGAAGACTAGTTAAATGAATGTGGGCTTTTGTTAGGGTTCAGTGAATGTGGCTACTGATGCTCATGCCTGTCCTTGTCTCTACTGAACAGACTCAGCATCTCCTTTGATTGTTAGCTTGCATTTTCCTCCTTGGTCTTTTCTTTGGTTTGTGGGGATGGGTCTCCATTCCTATTAGAAAACAGCCTGCACCCTTGGCACTACGCACTTACTATAGCTATTCCACAAAAATCCTGAAGTGGCCTGTCATTCACTTCCTGGCTGGGAATACGGTGACACAGATCAGAGCAGTTTAATTCTGGCTCCATATCATCAGATCCCTTCCTGAGCTGGGAGCCAGTCACATCTTTGTCGGGGAGGCAAATCCTTGGCCAAAATGCAAGCGCAACTCGGGTCTCTTCATCAGAAGTGTGGTGTTGGAGTCAAAGCCCCAAGGTCTCATTTCTTGGTACTGGGGTGCCATTTCACCTCTTTTCTCCATCATAATTCTGGTGGCCCCCAATTGGCTGTCCCTGGATGTCTAAGCAGTGTCACAAGGGAATAGCATCTGTCTGACCATTAGGATCATGCAGACTGGTCAATACGATGATGATTCTCTTTCACCAGTAGATGGCAGGCACTGCCACAACCACCCCAGGACTGCCCCGCTGGCAAGGGAAAGGCTATCATGAAACCTGCAAAGAAACAAAAGAATGATTTTTTAAAAATCCATATCTAGACAGACAAACAGGCAGATAGATAAACAGATAAAACAGGCACTGAGATAGAAAGACAAATAGACAGACAGATAGACAGACAGACAGAGAGACAGGGAGAGAGAGAGATATAGATAGATAAATGGAGAGAGAGAGAGAGAGAGAGAGAGAGAGAGAGAGAGAGAGAGAGAGAGAGAGAGAGAGAGAGAGAGAGATGGATGGATGAAATTCATGTTTACAATTGAATATGACAGTTTCACAATTAGTATTTAGCTCTATATTTTTAGGGCCCCTGTTATGATTAAAAACAACAATAACAAAAAACTAGGTATGCCCTCAAGGAAAATAGATTATAAAACAAGACATACTTCCATCTTTGCCTGTAAATCAAGTAAAATCTTTGTTGTGTTGTTCAATCTCTGTAACCTTATTTGGGGTTTTCTTGGCAAAGATACTGCAACGGTTTGCCATTTCCTTTTCCAGCTCATTTTACAAATGAGGAAACTAAGACAAACAGAATGAAGTGACTTGCCCAGGGTCACATAGATAGTAAGTATCAAAGGCCAAATTTGAACTCGGGGAGCTGCCCCGAAACCTTTGCACTACTGTTCAGTCAATGCTGGCTGGTGAATTTTCCTGCCTGAGCTGGGGCGACTTTGGCTTCCGAGTGACTATACCTGGTCAGAGTGCTTGGAGTGGCTTTCTAGCTCTCCGAATAATGGAAGAGAGAAAGGTTAGTCAGGGGGAAAATGAATTCAAGTATTCTAAGAATTCCAGCTGACTGAACAGGCAGCGGATGCTGGCAAGATGGCTTTTAAACTGACTGAAAAGAACTCGGTGCCATTCTCTCATCTTTCTCTTTCATTGACAAAAGGAGAGCAGGAAGGCTGGGGAGTACAAAGCCCAGCCCCGTGGACTGAAGGCAGATGCACTCCTAATCCTTGATAGAAATAATTCATAGACAGAGAACATAGCTCACAAGTTTTACCGTCAGTTTGAAAGCAGGTGCCACTGCTTTCATGTGCTCTTCAAATGACTTGGCAAATTCCCTTTGACCAGGAAGGTGAATTATGTGTGGGCTAGCTATCAACCGCTAGTGATTTCTGGGCAGAAGGGCACAGGGTCTTGGGGAAACTGGGGATACTTGGGAAGGGCATATAATGCTCTCCCTGAGTCCCTCGGGCACAGGCAGGAACAATGTAGCACCAGATGCTGGGCGGCCACTGGCCTCTCCTGTGTTTATGAATTATTTAGCAGCCCCGCCACAATGGACTCCCGAGGGAACTGTGTCCCCTATCCCCTATCAAGGTCAGCTAAATCATTCTGCAGTCTGCTAGAAGAAGTGCTGACTGGGAAATGAAATAAACAGAAACCCATGCCATTTGCTAACAACATCTTCAGGTTGAAATTTTAATTGCGCACTAGTCACAAATTCTGCAACACAGTTCCCATGGCAACTAGAACTTACAGCCAGACAGCTCCTTGTTTTTGCCTGGTGGAACAGAGAAGAAAAGGATCACAAACATCTGGGTGTGCCACCTGACAGTCTGGAAAAGCAGCCCTGTTTTTCCTATATTGCCACTCCAATCATACTTGGTAAATGGCTGCATTCAAACAGAGCCATAATTAAAGCACGTAGAGGAACATATGTGGCCCTGCATTTGTAGAAACATACTGATCATATGCAAGCATATCAGTCACAAGCACTTGATAAGCTACGTGACAAAGCTGTTTGCCTCAGTTTCCTCAGCTGTAAAAAGGGAACAAAAACAAGAGCATCTACTACTCAGGATTGTTATGAGGAACAAATGAGATATTTGTGAAGTAGTTGGAACAATGTCTGGTAGGCACTTAATAAATACCAGCTATTGTTATTATTATTATTAAATGCCTAGGTGAAAGGCAGTATGGGTAGACTGTTAGCATCTCCCAGAGGGAAGGAGAAAAAACATTTATATAGCACCTACTATGTGCCAGGAACTATGCTAAGAAATTTACAAATATTATTTTGTTTTATCTTCCTCTCACAACAACCTTGAGATTATCATCTCCAATTTACAGTTGAGGGAACTGAGGCAAATAAAGGCTAAGTGACTTGCCCAAGGACACAAAGCTTAGAAGTGTCCGAGATCAGATCTGAACTCAAGTCTTCCTGACTCCACCTCGTTGCTTCTAAATATCATAAAATGTATCTTACATTTGAAGATGCTGAGATTCAGGGAACTGAAGTAAATTACCCAGGGTTACACAGCTACTAAGTGTGAGAGCCAAGATTCAAACCCAGATTTCTCCTATCTCCAATTATAGTACTTCTGCCACCATACCACAGTGATACAGGACCCAGAGTTATTTATGGTGCTGGACTACTAGACTTCTTCACATTAGAGGACCCTGGCCTGAGTCACAGAAGGCAAAATAGCTCTACAAGGCTCTATGACCCATTAAGGCTACAAAAGAGGCCATAGCAGGGGGCAGCTAGATGGCTCTGTAGGTTAAGAGTCAGGCCCAGAGATCCTGGGTTAAAATCTAGGCTTAGACATTTCCTAGCTGTATAACCCTGGGCAAGTCACTTAATCCCCATTGTCTAGCCTGTACCACTCTTCTGCCTTGGAACCAATACACAGTATCAAATCTAAGATGAAAAGTAAAGATTTAAAGTGGGGGGGGGGGGAGGGGGGAAGAGGCCATGGCAGAACCACTTCTTGTCTAGGCTAGACTTTTGAATACAAGTCAAGGGTACTTTTCAATCAAGCTCAGCCCCCCTCAACCCACAGGAATGGCAGCTGTGGTAGCAGGGTATCTCTTCAGTCACTGGACGTCTCCCATGGATCATTCCTAAATTCCCATCTTTCATTAAAGCCTCCTGTCCTCCCATCATCTCCTCTGTTTCCTCCTCCTGAACCTAAATTTCATTTCAGCTTCCAGTCTTGCCTCGCCTCTGTTTTCCTAGTCCATCACCCCTGCCCTCTTACCTCCTTTTTCTCCTTTCATAGTTGACACTCTAGTTAACCAATTCACCAACACCAGCGGTTGGTTCTCAGATAATGATCTGGGGTCCCTAAGATTCTTTCAGGGGTCTACAAGGTCTCAAGCTTTTTATAATAATATTGACATTTAAATTTCTAAACTATTAAATATTGATGCATATATCCCCCATAAACAAAAAACCATTTTGGATGGTCTTAAATAATTTTAAAAGTATCAAGGGGTCACGAAACCAAAAATTTTGAGAACCACTGACCTATACATTGGCCTCCACCCTTGACTCCCTTACCTCCTTTTCCCATCCTTTGGTAACACCTTGCTAACTCTCAGCAGTAGGCTATCTTCTCTGCCTTCCTTCTTCATACCTACTTCTTGGCAAGGCCAATTTCATTTTCTTTGTACTCTTGATTCCATTTCCTCTAAGAGCCTGCTCCGGCACTCTTTCTCTCATCTTTTCTCCCTCCCCATCTACTGACTGCTGCTCCTTGCTTATGGAAGTACTCATCCTTTACAAAATTTCATCTGACCCTTGCAACTTCATCTTTTATTGCCACTGCAATACCAACACCCTCCCACAGCCAAACTCCTAGAAAGAATAGTCTATACTCACTCGTCTACTCCCTCACTTCTCAGCCTCCTGCAATTTGGCTTCTAGCCTCACACCTGTGCTGAAATTGCTCTCTACAAGGTTGCCAATGATATTTTAACTTCTAGATCCAAGGGTCTTTTTTTCAGTCTTGATCTCTCTGCAGCTTCTGACACTACCAATTACGCCCTTTACTCAGTATCCTTTCTTTTGGGCTTCCATGATTCTGCTTTCTCTTGCTTCTCTTTCTTCAGAGCTTTCCTTTACTAGATCTTCATCCATCTTCCCCTGTCCATGGATGTCCTCTAGGATTTTTTTCAAGACCTTTTATCTTCTCTCTACACATACTTTCTCTCTCTTTTTAAAACCCTTCCATTCTGTCTTAGAATCAATACTCTGAACTGATTCCAAGGCAAAAAAGAGGTAAGGGCTAGGCAATAGGGTTAAGTGACTTGCTCAGAGTCACACATCTAGGAAATGTCTGAGGTCAAATTTGAACCCAGGACCTCCTATTTCTAGACTTGACTCTCTATTTACAGAGCTACCTAACTGCCCCCTACCCATATTCTCTTAAGGATTTTACTTGCTTCTATGAGTTCAATCATCATTCCTTTGCAGATGATTTCCATATTTATCTATCTGCATCTCCAATTTCTCTCCAGGACTTCAGGCTTTCATCATCTGCCTACTGGACATCTCCTGGGTATCTTATAGGCATCTCAAAACTCAACATTACAAAAATGGAATTCATTATTCCTCCCCCTGCCAGAATTTATTCTTCTTCTACACATCCCTCTATCAGTCAAGGGTATCACATTCTCCCAGAAACCTCAGAGTCACATTCTTGACCCTTCACTCTGCTTCACCAGCCATATCACATTATTCGTCAAATCTTGTCAGCTCTGCTCCTACACATCTCTGGAATCAATCTCTTCTCTATTAACATAGCCACCCTCTCCTGGCCCACATGATCTATATCTTCAGGAACTTAAAGAATGGAGACATGTGACTGCTAAGCCATTGTCAGAAATTTCTGGAAGATCAGGAAAAATAGGAGAGTTGCCACAGTCCTGTAGAGAGGCAGGCATTGATCAGATTTTCAAAAAAAAAGAAAGCATAATCTGCCAATTTATGATAGTGAGTTTTTCACTGAAATTTCTAGAATGAGTTTTTAAAGAGATAGTAAATATCTAGAAAAGGAAATGCTGATTACAAAGAGCCAGGATACCTTCGTCAAGAATAGGTCATGCCAAACTAACCTTACTTCCCTTTTTGACAGGCTTACTAAGCTAGTAGATATTACCTCAAGTTTTTATTGATTTGTTCACATAGTTATAAATATTATTGACCTAGATTTGAGCAGTGCATTTGTTTGAGTAGCTAAGAAAGGGCAATTACAAGACTTAGTGGATAGAGAGTTAGGCTAAGGGAGGACCTTAGTTCAAATCTGACTTCAGATCCTCCTAGCTGTGTGATCCTGGGTAAGTTACTTAACCTCAATTGCCTAACCCTTATCTCCCTTTTGTCTTAGAATAAATAATTAGCATTGATTGTAAGACAGATTGAAGAGGTAAAAAATAAAGACACTAATACAATTTTTGGTAAAAGAGATATGGACTGGATGATAAATATACAATTAGATGGATTTGGAATTGCTTGAATGGCCAGATTCAATGGCTGCTGAGAACGGACAATTCAATGTCACCTCATTGAAAGGTCTTCAGGCTTCGGTACTTGTCTCTGGACATTTAAATTATTTTATAAATAGCTTGTATAAAAGCTAACCATGTTTGCAGATAACACAGGACATTATTCAATAACAGAGAAAATCATACTTTTGAGGAAATGTGTTGCTATTGAAAAATTTTGAGCTAGAAACTGAAATGGTTGGACTCTTGTTAGAGAAATATTATTTTAGCAGTTGTGAGGTGGATGGAGAGATAAGGAAAGATGCCAGAGGCAGGGAGAACTAGTAAAGTAGTCCGGGTAAGATTGGTCTTGCACAGAGTTCGGATGGAGAGATAATGTACCTCATGAGAATCAGGATCCAAAAAAGATCTTGAGAGGCTAGCACATTGGACTATTTTAGTAACAAGAACTGCAATAGGGATAAATGTAAATTCTTACACTTGGGTTCAAAAAATCAAAAGTGCAGGATGAGGAAGGCATGGTTCAACAGAAAAAAGATCTGAGGATTTGAATGGACTACAAGTTCTTTATGAATCAGCAATGTGATATGGCATCCCCAAAAAGCTAGTGGAACCTTTGGCTGAATTATGAAATGCAGAGATTCCTTATACTCTCTCTGATTTGGAGTTCTATGTTCAGTTTGTGTGCCAGAGCTTAAGGACTCTGAAATGTTTAAGTACATTGACTATAAGGCACCAGGATGGTTAAGGGTCTTAAATTCATATCATACAAGAATTGTTTGAAGAAAGTAGGGAGACTTAGTTTAGAGAAGTCACGGGGGAATTGGCTGGAGGGTTGTCATAGACAAGAGGGATTTTACTAGGTCTCTTTATTACCTGGACATAGAGACACAGGCAATGGATAGAAATGAAAAAAAAAAGTTTATCAAGACTTGGATGTCAGGAAAAACTTTTTTCTACAATTTATTTTTTACTAATTACATGTGATAACAAATTTCCACAAATATTTTCCAAAGTTATTGAACTTATCTCCCTCACTCCTTCTTCCTTCCGGTGCTGGCAGTAGATTTAATCCAGGTTAAACATGTATTATCATGCAAAACATACTTCCATATTGTTCATTTTTGTAAGTGAATAATCTTATAAAGCACAAATCCCCAAACATGTGAGCATATGAACAAGGTGAAAAATTATATGCTTTCATCTTCATTCTGACTCCAACCACTCTTTTTCTGAAGGTAGATTGTATTCTTTGTTCTATGTTCCTCAGAATTGTTCTGAATCATTGATTTGCTGATAGTAGCTAAGTTTATCACAGTTGATCATTTCACAATATTGCTCTTACTGTTTACCATGTTTTTCTGGTTTTGCTTATTTCACTCTGAGTCAGTTCATGAAGGTCTTGGGAAAACTTCTTAATGTTTTTCTACTTTTAGTCTTTCTCTGTTCTAGTCCCTACTCCTTCAACAGCAAAAGTCATCTTTTTTTTTTAACCCTTACCTTCCATCTAGGAATCAATACTGTGTATTGGTTCCAAGGCAAAAGAATGGCAAGGGCTAGGCAATGGGGGTTAAGTGACTTGCCCAAGGTCACATAGCTAGGAAGTGTCTGAGGTCAAATTTGAACCTAGGACCTCCCCATCTCTAGGCCTGGCTCTCAATCCACTGAGCTACCCAGCTACTCCCCAATGTCATCTTCTTAAAGTACAAGTTTGACTTGTTCCTCTCTCTCCCACACATCCCCCAGCCCCCTACTCAATAAATTCCATGGGTCCCTTACTGCCTTGGAACCAATATAAATACATACTATTGATTTTAAGATGTGTCAACATGGAAATCTAGAGATCCCCAGTTTATATAGTTGGGAGGTAGAAACCCCAGGTTTTGATCTTGTGACAGGAGAGGTTTCCCCCCCGAGGGGAAATTCTATAAGGAATGATGAGCAAGATGGTTTCAGAAAGAGGTGGAAAGATCAGCGTGAACTGAAAGAGAGAGAAAAAAATAAAAACAAAAATAAAATAGAACCAGAAGAACATTGTATACAGTAACAGCAATATTGGACAATGATCAACTCTCAGTAATGAATGATCTGGGACAATTCTGAAGGACTTTTGATGGGGAGTGCTATCCACCTCCAGAAAAAGAACTGTTAAGAGTCTTATGGATGAGGACCAAAAACACACTGTCTTTTACGTGAGTGTATATATAGTTTTGTTTGGGGTTTGGTTTTGTTTGAGTGTATTCTGACAACAGTGACCAATATGGCCATGTGTTTTACATAATAATACATGTATGACTCAGGAAAAAAAAGATCATGGTTTTGCCTTTCTTTCTGTGCTTTCATGGCACATAGTAGGCATTGAACATGGCTTGGTTTATTTATTTGCTAAAAATTTTAAATTATTTATTGTTTCAATTGCAGTTATCCAACAGTGTAGAGATTGCCTTGCTCCATCTCATAGAAATCTTCAAAAACACTAGCCTCTAGTATGGCACATTATGGTGGATTTTGTTTTGACTGTGAGTCAGAAAAGATGGTAACTGAAGTTCCTTCCAAGTCTAAAAATTCTGCTATTCTGCCTATTTTTACTTTTTAGATGAAGAGATGATTGGACAGAGAAGAATATTTATAAGGAAGAGAGAATCTGGAGGAAGCATAAAGATTATGAAAAGACTGGAAGGTGATTTACCACACAACAGTTTCACACTATCAAATCTCATCCTTTTGTGTATATATGTAGTTATTTTTTTCAGTAGTCTTTTGTCTATTTTTTGTAGGTGATAGATATTTTAACATTTTAAATAACTTTGAGGATTCTTCGTTTTGGACCAAAATTAAATAAATGTTGGTATTTACTCATTCTTTCCTTCTGTAGATTTTCCTTAGCTTTCTTTATCCCATGGTATTTATTCATTTCAGTAAAGTGTTTTGGTTTACTCATTTTTTTTTAGTTTTTCTAGTAATGTTTCTTTGAAGTTTTCCCAGTAAGAAATTTTTTTCCTTCCTTTCTCTTGTTCTGGTAGTTGTTCCTTTATTTATTTGGCCATTGTTGGGGTTTTCTGATACTGTGTGGTGGGCCACCTCTTTACCATCTTGCTTAAACTCTCCCTGATCCTCCATCCTAAAGCAAATAAAAACGATGTTTACATTTAGGATTTCTTTTCCTTTCATGCATCAGTTTGGGGGTTCAAATAGATTTGATGACAAGAGGGAGGATCAGGCAACTACGGAAGATAGTAGTCTCACACTTGATGAAAGGTTTCTCTAATGGGGAATTCTAGTTATAGCAAAAGGGAAAGAGACTTTTGGTTTTATTGCCATAAACTCCTTCCCCCTCCAGCTTTGCCACTCACTGATGTTGTAAAGTCAATCCAGAAACAAAGCAGAAAAAAAGGTATGTATGTGGTAGGGGTGGAGTCAGGGAGGAATAACAAGGGAAGAATTGAAAGATGAATGAAATGGAAAGGAATAAGCATTACTTAAGTACCTACTATGTGCCAGGCACCAGAGGTAAACATTTTCCAAATATTATCTCATCTATCTTGGTTCTAAGGATGACACAGGGAGGGCAAGTTATATTAATGAAGGAATAATTATGAGGTTATGATCAGAAATTTGTGGAGGAGATTATGCTAAAGCAGAAAGAGAAAGAACATCATCTTGAAGAAACATGATCCCTGGGACTTGTAAACTTCTTTTTCAACTCTGGAAATGGGACTGAGTCAATCCCTTTCTCAGAAATTCACATTTGTCCTAAGGAGAGATTTAGCAATAAAACCTCAAAGTGTACTCATAAAACTTTGGCAGTGCTTCCAAATAAAGTCCTTATATGCATTCTAAGTGTTCATTAAAGATCATCCCAGGACCCCCAGGGGAGGATCCTACAAGAAGTTCCTATTCATGAGGAAGAAAGAGGCCAAGGAGGAGGGCTGACTCTACAGCCCTCTCTGTTCTAGGATTTCTCCTAGAGGTTGGACTTTGTTCTTCTCCCAAGTAGAATACAACCAGTGAAGTGGGCTGAGCCCCAGTCCCCCTTAAGGAGTCTCTGAGTACCAAGGCTCATAGCAGACCTCCAGGTGAGAGCCCCTTAAAATTTTTAAACTTGGCCACATACCTGTCCTCCCTCACCCTCTCTGATTATCCAAATCCTTCCAGTCCTTCCAAATTCTTCCTCCTCATGAAACCTTTCTGACCAGTAATTATCTCTTGATCAGTCTGAAATCATCTCTTGTTCTTCCAGTCTCTTAGAGCACTTAAGACCAGAATGCATTAGAATTAATGCTAGAAGGGCTTTAAAGTTCATCTAGTTCACCTCTTGCCTTTTACCAATAAGGAAACTGAGACCTGAGATGATTATGTGACTTGCTCAAGGTCAGGGAGTAAATGACAGCACTAGGATTCAAACCAAGTCCTTCTGACTCCCAACTCATCATTCTTTCCACTCTATACTTTTTGAGGGGGGTTGTTTCTTCTTCCTTCCTTCCTTCCTTCCTTCCTTCCTTCCTTCCTTCCTTCCTTCCTTCCTTCCTTCCTTCCTTCCTTCCTTCCTTCCTTCTTTCTTTCTTTCTTTCTTTCTTTCTTCTTCTTTCTTTCTTTCTTTCTTTCTTTCTTTCTTCTTTCTTTCTTTCTTTCTTTCTTTCTTCTTCTTTCTTTCTTTCTTTCTTTCTTTCTTCTTTCTTTCTTTCCTTCTTTCTTCTTTCTTCTTCTTTCTTTCTTTCTTTCTTTTCTTTCTTTCTTTCTTTCTTTCTTTCTTTCTTCTTTCTTTCTTTCTTTCTTTCTTTCTTTCTTTCTTTCTTTCTTTCTTTCTTTCCTTCCTTCCTTCCTTCCTTCCTTCTTCTTCTTCTTTCCTTCCTTCCTTCCTTCTTTCTTTCCTTTCTTTCTTTCTTCTTCTTTCTTTCTTTCTTCTTTCTTCTTCTCTTTCTTTCTTTTCTTTCTTCTTCTTTCAGTCACCTACAGCTTTGCACCTTTCTTATAGTATTAGATTTATCTCTGACTTCTCTCTTATGTTGCCATTTTACTTTTTAATTGTTTATGAGGTCCTTTAGGGCAGGGTTGTCACATACATAGCAAATACTCACATTTATATTGGACTTAAAGAGGCAGCCTAAGGATCTAGAGAGCTGGTCTCAAATCCAAGGTGGTCTGGGACTAAACTCTGCCTCAAACACTTCCTAGATGTAGACCCTGGGCAAAGCATTTAACCCTGATTGCCTATCCCTTGCTGCTCTTCTGTCTTAGAATTGATAATAATAATAATAATAACAATAACAATAAGGTTTTTTTTAAGTTTGGGTAAAGTTTTTCATACAATTGTCATGCTGATTGGATTATAACTATCCTGAAATAGAAGGAACTACCTTGTGAGGTGGCAGGCTCTACCTCTTCTAAGCCTCAACTAAGGTCTTCAAGCACAGCCTTAATGACCTCTTCTAGAGTATATTATGGTGGACTTCTTTGCAGCTTTCCTACCCTTCAGAAGTAGGAAGTTTAAGTATTTAAAACCAAGACTCAGGTTAAATGATTTGCTCATGATCTGACCACTAGTAAATATCGGAGGCAGGACTTGCGCCCTGCTCTCTCGATTCCAAATCCAGAATTCTTTTCACTATTCTATACTACTTGGCCATCTTTATTATCATAGTGAGGACTTGTCAGGAGCAGAAAGGAGTGAACTGGAAATAGCTGGGACCAGGGATCTAAGGAGGACTGGGTAAGATAAGATAAAAATCTACATCTTAGTGTAATAACAAGGAAATAAAAGTCTATAAAGTAGTGCATTCAAAACCAGGACATCAGTGGAAATAATGAGACATTAACCAAAGTCCAAAGTCTAATATCCAGGGTATTGATTCAAGTAGGGACTGACCAGGTGATTGGTAGAGATCCAAGCAGGCAGGCAGAGGTGGGCTGGAAGATCTAAAGTAGGGACTTGGTCAAGGTGAAACTGGGGGCAGAAAGTCAGAAATCCAGGTCTAAAGAACTGGCGTAAAGAGAGAAGGAGGCAAGATAGAAAAGGGGAATAGGCATTCATATAGCAGCTCCTACATATCAGGTGCTTTACAAATACTATCTTATTTGATCCTCTAACAATTCTGGGAAGCAGAACCTATTATAACCCCCTTTTTACAGTTGAGGAAACTAAGTCAAACAGAGGTTAAGTGACTTGCCCAAAGCCAAACAGCTAGTAAGCACTTGAGATTGGACTTGAACTCATAGCTCTAGCCCCCACACTGTGCCATCAGCGTCCTCTAGATAGGAGACCAAAGGCATGATATCAAACCAATTGTGTTGGAACCAGTCAATGACCCAATTACTCAGGAATTTGAAGAATAAGGCTTGAAGAATAAGAAAAAAGCTTACTTCCTGTATATCTAGGAAGCTCTGATAAGATGATATAGCATGCTACTTTAATGATCTTTCTGTCTCTTTGAAGATCATAGAATCAGAAATCTAAAATTAGAAGTAACCTCAAAGATCATCCACTCCATTTTCATCTTTTTTTTAATAATTAAAAAAAAAAAGAAATCCAAAGTCACAAAAGGAATGCACACAGAGCTGGAGTTTCCTCCCTAGGTTCTTTAAATCCAAATCTAGTGCTAGATGGTTCTATGGATAGAGCCCTGGTCCTGGAATCAGGAAGGCCTGAGTTCCAATCTAGCCTCAGATATTTTCTTAGGCAAGTCACTTAACCTCTGTTTGCCTCAGCTTCCTCAACTTTAAATGGGCATAATAACATTATCTACATCTTAGGGTTTTTTTGAGGATCAAATGAGAAAATAATTGTAAAGAGCTTTGCACTGTTTCTAGTACATAATAAGTGCATAATAAACTCTAGTTCCCCTTCCTACCTCTCTTTTCCCAATTTACTATGCATTTTGAAAAATTGATGGCTTTTAAATGCAAAATTTGTGCTCTTACCATGACTTTTGTCAAATGTGAAGATAGTCAACATAGTTCTGAAGAGTGAAGCCTTTCTATCACTTTCATTCTATTGCAATCCAGTTTCCAGGAACCTCAGATAAAGAACATGCCTTTAACACGGAACAATCAAGGGGCTCCCAGTCTGGTGCCCAGCCTGTCCTCAGAAGGTAGAGGGCTGGCTATAGGCTAGTGACTCCTGGGATACCTCCTGCTTTCACAGACTTGCAGTAACATGTTCTGCTGACTCTCTCCTCCAAGGGTTCAGGTATGTGTGGGCAAGATCACACGAGCCAGGGGCCATGAATCACTTGCTCTGCAAAAAGCTATCTTCTAGAGAGGCTTCATAAATCTGTCCATCTTTGCTATTCGCTTCATTGGTGGTGAGGGCAGTGGTTTTCAAAGGGCAATCCAGGGAACTCTGGGAGTCTGCAGGTCAAGACTATTTTCACAGTCACTCTAAGATGTTTTATTTTCCACTCCAGGAAACACCCTACATAAACAAAAACTCTGGGGAGGGGGGCTCCTCCATTATTTTGAAGAGTGTCCTGAGGGGTCCTGACACCTAAAGGTTTTAGAACTGCTGGGCTAGAGCTTTGGAATAAGCACAAACATGTGAACCCCCCCAGCCTCACCCCAACCTGCCCCTTCCCCCCCCACACACACACAGAGTCACTCATTCACTCTCTCACTCACACACATCCTGGCAAACTTCTTAGACTTGAACTTATGTTCCATTATGCAAATCACACATGTGTAATTTCCATAAGTGCCAGTCACAAATGGCAATTAGTGCTCATTAATATGCAATAAAATTCTCATTTGAAAACTACCAAAAGCCAAGAATGAATTCCACTTGGCTGCCCCCCTTTAATTAGAGTTTGTTCAGGCTATGTTCTACTTTCTCCACCATCATAAATCCTGCTTCATTCAAAAAGGAGTCTAAGAAGAGAAATCAGTCACTGGAGCCTTAGAGGTTGATTCTGAACAACTGATCTGGAGGGGCAGATCTGGGTCCTCAGCCCTACCTCTGGGACCAGTGCTCAAGGCAAACAGAATGGGCACAATGAGTGACCCCTAGGAACCATACCTTGGCAGCAGAGCAGGGGAGAGTCTGGGCACGCCTTCAAGAAGAGAACTCTAAAGGAAATTTGAGGTGGGGCAGGAAGTGGGGTCACTTGAGTTTCTCAAGTTCAATTTAGTCCAGCAACTATTTTTGTTGCTACTGGGGGGTTCTAACCATCAAATAAGGCAAGGATTGGAGACTCTTCGAATTACCTGCCCTGAAAAAGGTCCTGGTACTTCTTCCTGATGCAGACACTTCCCCCACCTCCTGCCCTGCCAAAGTAGGAGATTCCTCCCCTAAAGTCTCCTGGCCAGATTCGTTAAGAGGGTCCCATGCTGTGTCTCTAAATTCCATTTCAGCTGAGCACTGACTGGGTTTCTCTAAACCGTTGTACCGTGTTGCCATGCAACCCAAGGCATTCATTGGAGTGGGTCTAGTTGGGTAGGGCAGACCCAAACTCTACCTTCCAGAGACCTTCTAGGGGGAGAAAATAATCTGACAGTACAAATCAAGGATGGAAAGTCTTACCACTTACAGCACACATCTAAAAGATAGTGCCTCATGTTTGGCCAGCTATAGGGACAGGGGTCTGGACTGAGAAACAATCACCAAACAGATTTGATATTTCCAGCAGTAACCGGGTCTGGAATGGTCAATACCATTGCTGAGGAGCTTCTCTTGTGCCTCAAAAGATGGGTAAAGCTAAATATCTATTCCATTTCCCATAAGAATAATTCCTGGATAGGCTACTATAGAATCACTGGGAAGAATTCTGAATTTAGAGTGAGAGGTACTGGTTTGAACTCCTGGCTCTTCCTGGGTGGCCTTGGACACATCTAACACATCTGGGCTTTATTTCCTCATCTGTAAAAAGAGGGTATTGGAAGAAATATAGCACCTCCAACTCTAAAACTAGAATTGGAAGGGCCTTTGGAGATCTGGTAATCTCAGCCCAGAACCAAGAAAGGAAGTGAAGGTCACATAATATCTACCCAGGGCAGCTAGATGGAGCAGTGAAAAGAGTGCTAGACCTGGAGTCAGGATGACTCAAGTTTATATCCTTCTATAGTCATTTCCTTGATGTGTGACTCTGGACAAATCACTTAACTACTGCTTGCCTCAGTTTCCTCAGTTGTAAATTGAGGAAAACACTAGCACCTGCCTCTAAAGGGTGTTGTGAGAATAAAATGAAATAATATTTATTAAACACTCTGCAAACCTTAAGGGACTCTATTAATGCTAGCTTTCATCATCATCATCATCATTATTAGCCCAAACCAGAATCTACGTCCCTTATTTCCTGATGCAATGTCCTCCTTCCTATACATATCACCTCTTGAAAGGCAAATTGAGGAAAACTACTTCCTTGAATTGATAACCTCAGGCTCCTACATGGATCACATAGCTAATGACATCTGTGGACAAGTTACAAGGGCTGACATTCCCATGAAAGTACAGGGAAGAATCGTGTCTTATTAATGGGCCCTTCTGGTACAGCAAGTCTAGGAATGGAGCTGCTTTCCTGTCTCTCAATCCTGTGTTTTAATCCTTGACAACAACCCTCATGCACTTCCATTTTCTTTTCTTTTTCAGACTAGATACACACACTCAAAAAAATGTATCTATAATCCATTACCATCAGAGCCTGGTTTGAAACGCTCAATGAGACTATGATACAGAATAAATATGTCACAAACGAAAACATCTTAGACCCCAGGAAGAAAAAAGGAGAGGGCAACTAGCTGGCTCAGAGGATTGAAAGTCCGGCATTAGACACAGGAGGTCCTGGGTTCAAATATGACTTCAGACACTTCCTGGGGCAAGTCACTTAACACCCATTGCCTATTCCTTACTGCTCTTCCACCTTGGAACCAATGCTTTAAAACACAGTATTAATTCTAACATGGAAGATTTTCTAAATCTAAGGAAGAAGAAAGAGACTTTATTAGATTAGTTTGGAATGTAATTTAAACACACCCTAAAAGGGAGTATTGTGATTCCTGTGATTCCACCATGGCAGTGTCTTCCACAGACGTACATGGGCAACTTCTGTCATGTCTTAGAAAGTCGCCTGGATGCCAAAAGGCTGTCTGCCCTTTGATCCAGCCATAGCACTGCTGGGTTTGTACCCCAAAGAGATAAGAAGGAAAAAGACTTGTACAAAAATATTCATAGCTGCGCTCTTTGTGGTGGCCAAAAATTGGAAAATGAGGGGATGCCCTTCAATTGGGGAATGGCTGAGCAAATTGTGGTACATGTTGGTGATGGAATACTATTGTGCTCAAAGGAATAATAAAGTGGAGGAATTCCATGGAGACTAGAACAACCTCCAGGAAGTGATGCAGAGCAAGAGGAGCAGAACCAGGAGAACATTGTACACAGAGACTGATACACTGTGGTACAATCGAATGTCATGGACTTCTCCATTAGTGGCGGTGTAATGTCCCTGA
Organism: Monodelphis domestica; assembly: GCF_027887165.1. NCBI lineage: Eukaryota > Metazoa > Chordata > Mammalia > Didelphimorphia > Didelphidae > Monodelphis > Monodelphis domestica. Next base: position 84,154,236 of record NC_077230.1, read on the forward strand.
ACAACCTGGAGGGATGTATGAGAAAAACCACTATCCACATTCAGAGGAAACACAGTGGGAGTAGAAACACAGAAGAAAAACAACTGCTTATCACATGGGTCAAGGAGACGTGGTTGGGGATATAGACTCTAAATGAACATTCTAGTGCAAACATCAACAACATGGAAATAGGTTCTGATCAAGGACACATGTAAAACCCAGTGGAATTGCATGTCGGCTACAGGAAGGGATGGGGAGAGGGGACAGAGGGAAAGAATATGATTCTTGTAACCAAGGAATAATGTTCTAAATTGACTAAATAAAATTTTATAAAGTAAAAAAAAAAGTTGCCTGTAACATTGAGAGATTTCTCATGATAACATTACCAGAGACAGAATGATCCAAATGTATAGCCTTTCTCAGTCATTTCCTTGCTGTGTGACCCTGGAAAAATCACTTAACCATTGCCAGCCTCAGTTTCCTCAGCTGTAAATTGAGGAAAACAATAGCCCCTGTCTCCAAAGGGTGTTGTGAGAATAAAATGAAATAATATTTATTATACACTCTGAAAATCCTAAGGCACTCTATTAATGCTATCATCATCATCATTATTAACCCAAATTAGAATAAATACTAAGTATCAATTCCAAGACAGAAGAGCTAAGCAATAGGGGTTAAGTGACTTACCCAGGGCCACACAGCTAGACAGTGTCTGAGGTCAAATTTGAACCCAGGTCCTCCTGACTCTAGGCCTAGTGCACTATCTACTGTGCCACTTAGCTGTATCTTATTGTATGCATTAAAAATTATTCAATTAAAAATATTGCTCGAAGAAGGGATAGTCTCTTTCCACTGTGCTACCTATCTGCTACCATAAGTGCTTAATAATAATAATACCCGGTATTCTTACAGTGCTTAAAGAGTTGCAAAATACTTTGCACATATTATCTTTTTTATCTTCACAAGAACTTTGGGATACAAGTGCTATTGTTATCCCAGTTTTATAGATGAAGAAAATGAATCTAAAAAAAAGGTTTCAAGACTTGTCCAGGATCACACAGCTAATTGTCTGAGGTAGGATTCGAACTCCCAGTCCTCCAGCTATCCATTTTGCTACCTATTTTTGTTATAAGGGTTGAATTTGATAATAACTGGTAGAATCCTTAGATTATACAAGGCACTATGAGCTATGTTTTCTTTGAATTATTCTTTCTGTTCAACTAATGTAGAAAAAAAGTAGAAATTAAACATTCATTTTTAAAAATCCAACAATTTTTAAATGAACGTAAAAGATCAAATACATTCTATTATATACAAGACCAGACACACATACACACACACACACACACAGAGGCAGAGACAGAGAGATATTATCTTAAGGCCAACATTTCTTCCTAAAAATGATTTCATGAAATTAGATTCTGTTATCTTCTATGATTCCATTGGCTGTTGGGCCAAGGGATCGAAGTCAATTTTAAGGTCATGGACTCAAACTCTGCCTCTATTATAGAAGCTGTTATTTACCACCAAAGCTCTACAAAACAGAATTTCCTAGATTTCATCTCTTTACCTGGCCAATTCCTAGAGACAATAGATATTGTGGACCCAGAGACAAGAGACCTAGTGGACCTAGAGACAATAATCAATCAACAAGGAGCTTACAGTCTAAAGGGGGAGAGAATAATCAGATCATTCTGGATTGTTAGAAGATGGCATAGTAGAGCATGGAGCTTCCTTGCCCACCTAATACCCTCACAAACAACCAAAAATAACCCTATAGAACCATTGCTAAAAGTGGTAAAAACAGACAGGAGTAAGGAGTGGAGCTGAACTGTCAGGACAACTAGGGATGAAGGTTTCTGACTTCCCTGGATTCAGTCCTTCTGCCATTGCTTGAGGGCAAGAACAGAGAAAATAGAGTAGAATCGGGTACAGGAAGCATCCTCATCTTGTTTGCTGAAGCCCAGAGAGAGGATACCAGTAGAATCTGCTGTCAGAGAACCCTGGAAGCAGCTATGTCTGTTGGAGTCACTGGCCCACATCCAGGGATTGAAGGAGTGGACACCACAGAGACTATGGGCACCAGGCCCTAAGGGCAGGAACTCAAGCCTTGTTGCTAACAAACGAGGGTCTTTAGAAGCTAGAGCCTCATAAGCTGTGGTTGCTTCCATAGTAGAAGAAGGACTGGCAGCTTGAAGTTGCAGTGGCAGGACTGCCTGCAAGCTTTGGTTGGAATAGCTGAGGTCAATTATCACCTGGTGCTAGAGTGGGGGGGTGGGGGAGGAGAAACCCAGGAGTATATAAGACCCTGGAGCATAAAAGCTGAAATAACTAAATGGGACTCAGGGAAAAACAAACACACAAAAAGTCCTAAAACCTGAGATAACATACTCCAGCACATTAGGAACTCTGAGACTTCTACAAAAAAGCTAATAATTAAGTCTATTGTTCTGGCCACTAAAATTAAAAAAAATTTTAAATGTAAATGAGCAAGCAAAGGAGAAAGAACACAATTATTGATAGGAATGAGGGGGACGGACAAAACCTCAGCTCAAACTCAGAGGACAGTGAGGTAAAGACACCCACTTCAAAAACAGCAAAGGAATATAATAAATGGCCTCAAGCTCAAAAAAAAGGTTTTGGAAGAGCTTTAAAAAGACTTTAGAAATCAAAAACAAGAGCAATGCAAGAAAACCAAGAAAATTATGCAAGAAAGATCACCCAAATGGACAAAAGGATCCAGAATCTCACAAAGAAAATAATTTATTAAGAACTAGAATTGGACAAGGGGAAGCTAACAATTTCCTAAGACAATAAGAAATAATAAAGCAAAATTAAAAGAATGAAATAATAGAAGATAATAAGAAACATCTCATCACAAAAACAACTGACCTGTAAAACAGACCAAAGAGATACAATATGAGAATAACTGGATTCTCAGAAAGTTATGATAAAAAAAAGTTTATATGACATACTCCAAGAAATCATCAAGGAAAACTGTCCAGAAATTCTAGAATCAGAGGGTAAAATAGAAACTGAAAGAACACACCAATCAACTTAAAGAGAACCAAAACTGAAAAACATAGGAACATTGTTGATTACTTCCATAGCTCCCAGATTAAGGAGAAAATACAAGCAATAAGAAAAAAAATTTTAAATACTATGCAGCTATAGTCAGAATAACACAAGATTTAGCCACAACATTAAAAGAACACAGGGCATGGAACACAGTATTTTCTTAGAGCAAAAAGAACTAGGCTTACAACCAAGAATAATATACCCTGTAAGGCTGAGTATAACCACAAAAAGCAAAAAATGGATATTTAATTAATTAAAGGAGTTTCAACTATTCCTGAAGAAATACCCAGAATTCAAAAGAATGTTGGATCTATAATAAATATACAGAGGTAATGAAAGACTAACCATAAGCAGCCTGAAAGGTCAAATTGTTTGATTCCTACATGGGAAAATGTCATTGATGGCCTCTGGGAATGGCATCATTGCTTGGATATATTGAAAGGGTAGGTATGGATGAAAGATTCAAGGTCCAGGTGAATGGAATAGAATGAGTTGAAATGGTAATGGAGTAGAACAAGTGGAGGTAGACTGGAATGACTATTGCATATGAAGGAGGAATGAGAGGAACAACTGCCATGCATAAGGGAATGAGGGAATGGAGGGCTGATTGTACTAGAACCCTACTATTATCAGACCTGGGAGAAAAGAACAACATACACAATTAGGAGGGCAAAAATATTCTTAGTGTACAGAGAAATAGGAGGGAAGGAGGATGGGATACAGGAGAGATTGGGAGTCCCATTGGGAGACTGAGGGAATAAAAGAAGGAAGGGTGGATTGAGAGAAAGGAGGGCAATGGGATAACAAAGGGGAGGAAAAGAAGGGATACCTAAAAACGGGCATATTAAGAGATGGAGGAAGTAGGTGAGGGAATAATAGAATCAAGAAGTAGGAGAGCATGGTAGGGTAGATAAAGAAGGAATTTTGGAAAAAGTACATAGAATAAAAATTAAAAGGTAAAGGGGAAGGGAGAAGGGAGTGGCCTTTGGAAAAGGGGGCCATTTTGGAACTAGGAAAGCAAGGTGAGAAGATAAGGGAGGATTGGGGGAAGGCATGTGAATTGGAAAGGTTAAACTCAAAGGAAATTAGACATCTGAGGAGGGATACAACAGAAAAAAAGGAAGAGTGGGGAAAAGAGGGAGGAGGAAATGCACAGCTAGTAACTATGACATTGAGTGTAAATGGGATGAATTTACCCACAGGAAGAAAATGGATAGCAGATAAAATAAAAAACCAGGACCTGACAATGTGTTGTTTATAAGAAACACATTGAAAGTGAGACACACATAGAATGAAGGTGAGGGATTGGAGTAGAATATACTATGTCTCAGCTAATCCAGAGAAGGCAGCAGTAGCAGTCATAATCTTTGACAGAACTGAGGCTAACATGGATATAACTAGAAGGGAATGAACAGGGTGACTCTATTATGTTGGATGTGGGTTACTACGGATAATGAAGCATTATCAATATTGGACCAGTACACACTGTATCAGAGCATCCAGATTGTTAAAGGAAAAGCAGATGGAAATAAATTCCAAAATAATAACAGTAGGGATTTTAATTTTCCTACCTCAGAACTAGATAAATATAACAAAATAAATAAATAAATAAATAAATAAGAAAGAAGGTAAGAAAATGAATAGAATCTTAGATAAGATAAATGATAGATATCTGGAGAGCCCCCACATACCTGCATGAGATAAGCAGTAGATCTAAGTTTAAGCATATACATAACCCAAACATAGTTTTTGGTGGGACAACAATAGTTTAGAGAACATAAATATTCTGAAAAAGTCTTACTTGAATATTTATCTTACTATTGAGATAATCCTGCCTTCTTGACAGGTTGTGGCATTGGAACAAAAATTTTCCCTGAGTATGACCAAACCAAAGACTTGATTTGGGGAAAAGTGTGGTCCTGATAAGAGATTGTTTCTGTTGCCTTTGATCTAATCTAGTTAAATAGGGCCCTGGTAATGTACATTAACTGAGAACTAGACTAGTCAGTTGATCAAATTAAATGCTGATAGGAAAATGGAAAAAGAGGCCTCAGAGTCAAGATATGGAGCATGTATTTCAAGAACAGAGAGAAGGGCACAGTCACTAGATGGAAGAGTACAAAAAGGGGAATAAAATGTAAGAAGGCTGAAAAATGGGAAGAAAAAAAATTATGGAATAATAGCAGGTTTTACAATATTTATTGCAGCTCTTTTTGTGGTGGCAGAGAATTTAGAAATTGAGGGGTTGTCCATCAGTTGAAGAATGGCTGAACAAATCATGGTATGTAATTGTGATGTAATACTCTTATACTATAAGAAATGATGAGTAGCATTATTTCAGAAAAACCTGTAAAGACTTACATGAGCTGATGCAAAGTGAAGTAAGCAGAAGCAGGACTTGTACATAGTAACAGCAATACTGTTTGGTTAACAACTGTGAAAGATATGGTTCTTCTCAGCACTGCAGTTATCCAAGACAATCCCAGAAACTCATTATGAAAAATGCCATCTGCCCTCTGAAAAAGAATTAATGGAGTCATCATCTTTCTTCTTTCATTTTCATTCTTCGTTTTCTTCTTCTTTTCCTCCTCCTCCTCTTCCTCCTTCTCTTCCTCCTTGTTTTCTCTTCCTCCTTCTCTTCCTCTTTTCCTCCTTCTCTTCCTTCTTCTTTCTTCTTGAGACTTCTTTTACAAAATGACTAATACGGAAAAATGTTTTACTTGTATATGTAAAATCTATATCAGATTGCTTATTGTTCTGGGAAGGGAGATGGAAGGGAGGACGTGGCATTAGGAAGTTGTTGTTCAGTCATTTCCAACTTTTTTATGACCCCATTTAGAGTTTCTTGGCAAAAATATTGAAGTGGTTTCCTATTTCCTTTTCCAGTTCATTTTATAGATGAGGAACTTAGGCAAACAGGGTTAAGTGACTTACCCAGGTCACACAACTAATATCTAAGGCCAGATTAGAATTCAGGATGATGAGTCTTCCTAAGTCCAGGCCCAGGACTCTATTCACTTGGCTACACACACACACACACACACACACACACACACACACAGAGTTGGAGTGGAGTTGCCTGGAACATATTCTTAAGCTGCGTGAACATACTACACAATCTACTTACCTGCCCCTCAACTTCTTAAAACCTTAGACTCGTGAAAGAACAGATTGAAAGTTGGGAGTGACCTTAAAGATTATTCTACTTCAATACCTTTGTAGTCAACAGATGAGGAAACTGAACCCTCAGTTTCCTGAGTAAATGATTTTTTACTCATTTTAAATGATTAGAGAGAGTAAATGATTTGTCCAAGTCACATAAGGAGTAAGAGACAAAATCGGATTTTGAACTTGGGTCCTCTGACTCTAAACCAAACATTGTACCACACAGCCTCCATAACAGAATGTTAGCTCTGAAAGACTTAGAAATAAATCATTGAGGGATTCTTAAGCCAGGGTCTGTAAACTTGTTTTATTTATTTATAATATATTGAAAACTATTTTAATAAAATTAAGTTTCCTTTGTTACCTTGTATGTTTACATTGTGTGCTTTTAAAAACACTGTTCTGAAACTATGGTATCTGTTGGTGATGGAATACTATTGTGCTCAAAGGAATAATGAACTGGAGGAATTCCATGTGACCTGGAAAGATCTCCAGGAATTGATGCAGAGTGAGAGGAGCAGAACCAAGAGAACATTGTACACAGAGACTTGATACACTGTGGTACTATCGAATGTAATGGACTCCTCCATTAGTGGCAATGCAGTGATCCTGAACAACTTGAAGGGATGTACAAAGAACACTATCCACATTCAGAGGAAACACTGTGGGAACAGAAACACAGAAGAAAAACAACTGCTTGGTCACATGGGTTGAGGGGATATGGTTGGGGATGTAGACTCTAAATGATCATCCTAGTGCAAACACCAACAACATGGAAATAGGTTCTGATCAAGGACACATGTAATACCCAGTGGAATGGCACATCAGCTATGGGAAGGAGTGGGCAGAGAGAAGGGAGAGAAAGAATATGATTCTTGTAACCAAGGAATAATGTTCTAAATTGACTAAATAAAATTTTCAAAAAAATAAAAATAAAATAAAAACACTGTTCTGATGTTGGAGTCAGAATGCAAATGAAAACATAGGACTTATCACTTGTTTATTTGGGTATATAATTTGGAGTTTGGGTTTTACAAGTTTATTCGCTTACAAAAATGAATAATATGGAAATGTGTATTGCATGATAATACATGTATCACTCAAACTGAATTGTTTGTCAACTCTGGGAGGAGGAAGGGAATAAGGGAGGGAGGCAACATGAATTATATAATTTTGGAAAACTTATGTGGCAATCTGTCATTAAAATAAAGATAAAGTCTTTTTTTTAAAACCATTTTGTTCTGAAAAGGGGTCTACAGGCCCCACCAGACTGTCAAAGTGATCTCTGAAACAAGAAGGGCTAAAAATCCTCATCCAATATAATTTCAGTATTTTACAGATAAAGACTCAGCAGGCCAGAGAAACAGAGGCATTCATAGCTTCTGTGGCCCTCAGATTCCCTAATCAGGGAACCTTTCTCCTTATCCTCTACTGCCTTTTATGAAGGAGAAAATGAAGGGGGAAAATAGGATGGGAAAGTGCAGAACTGTGTTTTGGGGTAGTCGGTCTCTCAGTTAAACCAGGGGCATGACAAACACTTGCTGGATACAGGATTTGAAAGTAAGGCTTTGTACCGAAAGTTGGACTGTATTCTCTAAAACGGGCTTCCCTCCTCCCAGAATGCCCAGGGCCCCCAGATGCTGCTGCCACAGCTATAGACCATGTATAATTCCTCAGCATGAAATAAATTAGCAAAAGGGAACTGTAAACAGTTTGACCAAGCAAAAGCAAGCCTCACACACAATGGAGCCCAGATATTTCAGACCTTCTTCCCAACGGCGCTGATCTAATCCACATTTGGCATAGCAGAGTTCTCACTGCCCTGCTTGGGCCTGAATGTGTAGGCAACTCCTGGCGGGGGGGGGGGGGGGGGGGGGGGGAGGGGGGGGGAGGAGAAAAAGAAAAAAGGAAGGAGCTCGCAGTGTGAGCGACCACACCACAGGGACCGCTTTGGGAGGGAGCTTTTCATTGGCGACAGTAATTCCAGGTCTCCGCGGCTCAGAGGGAGATGTGTGGTTCTTAGAGTGGCTGCTCCTTTGATCTGGCGGGGGACACACCAGCCTTGACCCGCTCCCCCTCAAGAGGGAGGGTGCCATCAGCCCGCCAATGTAGGGCAGAACCTCAAGTCCCTTCTGAGGAAGGAATGCCGTTGTTGAACCATAAGCTAAATTGCCATCCCCAAAAAGGCAGGTCTCTCCTCACAAGCACACCTGTCCGTGCCTGCACTGAGAGTCCGGGAAGCGAGGAGAAAGCTTTTGTTGGAGAAAACGGAAGGCGGATTCTCTATTAACTCTTACACCCTACCTGAGAGTCTCGCCACCGGCCGAGACGTCCTGTAAACCAGTCAGTCACTCTTCAAAGGCTGTATTTCACTTAGGCGGGAAGAGCCTGCTCTTAGCAGTCCTGCCACGCATAATCCTTTCCGCCAGCCTGCAAGATGGGCATTTGTTGTTTTGGAGCTGCGACATTTACTAGGTTCCTTTTGTTTTGACTTCCACCAAGTATAATCCTGTAGAGGCTCTACTAGGAAGAAATTTCATTTCATTCATTGATATTCACAGATCCCACGCTATGTTCAGGGGGTGACAGTGTGGTATAGTCTTCGAGGCTGGTCTTGACTAGGAAAACCTGGGGCATACTCTTCTCTCTGAGCCAGTGAGATAGGGAGGGAGCTGGGTGGAATAGTGGATGAAGTGCCTGGCCTGAAGTCAGGAAAACTCATCTTTTTGATCTGGCCTCAGACATTTACTAAACGGGTGACCCTTGGCAAGTCACTTAATCCTGTTTGCCTCCATTTCCTCATTGGTAAAATGAACTAGAAAAGGAAATGGCAAACCACTTTAGTATCTTTGCCAGTAAAATCCCAAATGGGAGTGTGAAGAGTCAGACATGACTGAAAAGGACAGAACCATAACCTCAACCACAATAGACCACAATAGGTGGCTAGAAGCTCAAATCTTTAGTAGCCAGAACATTGGAGTTTGAGGCAGAGGGACCCAGTGCTCAAATCTTGTCAATGATATTTGCTAGTTCTATGAATCCTGGACAAGTCACACAGCCTCTCTCTGCCTCAGTTTCCAAATATGCAAAATAATGATAATACCAACCTCAGAGGTTGTGAGAATCACAAGAGAAAACACATGTCATGAACTATATAAAGGCTAGCGATTGCAACTATAAATACTGGCTGTATGATCTTGGACAAGCCACTCAACCTTTTAATACCCCAGACAACTTGTTTAGATTATGAATGGCAAAACTGCATTATGCTTCCAAGGTAAGTCCCTTAAACTTCAAGGCATTGTGCAGCATTGTAGGGATATGAAGATAAAAATCTATGACCCAAATAAGAAATGTATAAAATACTAGGAAATAACTTAAAGTAATGCATATAGTGGAAAGAGCATTGAATTTTGAGTCAGAGGCCATTGCAGACCTTTATGACTCATGTGATGCTAAGCAAGTCATTTGATCTTTTTGAGCCTGAGGTACCTTGTCTATAAAATAAAGCAACTGAACTAGATGATCTCTAAGACCCCTTCCAGTTTTACATTTTATTACCATGTGATACTGAAGTACATAGAGAGGATCAAAGAGAGAAACTTCTTTCCTTTCCTCCTTCCCTTCCTTCCTTCCTTCCTTCCTTCCTTCCTTCCTTCCTTCCTTCCTTCCTTCCTTCCTTCCTTCCTTCCTTCCTTCCTTCCTTCCTTCCTTCCTTCCTTCCTTCCTTCCTTCCTTCCTTCCTTCCTTCCTCCCTCCCTTCCTTCCTCCCTCCCTCCCTCCTTCCCTCCCTCCTTCCCTCCCTCCCTCTCTCCCTCCCTCCTTCCCTCCCTCCCTCCCTCCCTTCCTCCCTCCCTCCCTCCTTCGCTCCCTCACTCCCTCCCTTCCTTCCTTCCTTCCTTCCTTCCTTCCTTCCTTCCTTCCTTCCTTCCTTCATTCCTTCCTTCCTTCCTTCCTTCCTTCTTTCCTTCCTTGGAGCAACAAATGCAAATAAAAAGAAAGAGAACCAGCATTTATTAAGCACCTATGATGTGCCAGGCACTGTGCTAAACAGTTTACAAATACCTAGTTGATCCTCACAGTAACCCTGTGTAATTGGGAAAATAAAATACCTTAAAAAAAAGTTCATGGACCCCAGCTTAAGAAATTTGTATCTAGATCAACCTGTTTATGTTATAGATGAGAAAACAAGACCAAGAGAGACAAGGTGACCTGTCCAAGGTCATATAGGTAGGTAGAATCATACATCATAGATTGAGATCAGAAAGAACCTCAGGGGCTATCTAATGAAAACACCTTGCTTTACAGATGAAGAAACTGGGGCACATGGAAGTTAAGTGACTTGCCCAAGCAAGGTCACATAGATTATAAGCCTTGTGTTAAATTTGAACTCAGGTCTTTCAACTTCAAAGCTGGTGTAAAATTGGGAATATCCAAAAAGAAAAAAAAAACTTCAATGTGCATTGAGTCAATTCCATTTATATCTAAGGGTGAGTAGTGAGGGAATTGAAAGGGTGATGTTTCATCATGAATATTCTGGAATTGTGGTTTGTCATTTCATTTTTCAATATGCCTAAGATTTTCAAAGTTGATTGTTTTTATGATATTATTGTTATTGTCTTCTGGTTCTGTTCATTTTACTTTCATCAGTTCAATCTTCCCAGGTTTCTCCAGAACCATTCTATTCATCATTTCCTATAATACAATACATGATAATGTGCTATCACATTCATTTGTCATAGCTTGTTCAGTAATTCCCCAATTTATGGTTATCCCATCCATTTCTAATTCTTCACCATCACAAAAAGAGCTGTTATAAATATTTTGGGACATAGGGGTTCCTTTCCACTTTCTCTGATCTCTTTGGGAATATAAACCTAGTAGTAGTAGTACCACTGGATCAAAGGGCATATACACATAGTATCATAATTTTTGGAGTACAGATTCAAATCACTTTCCAAAATGGCCAGAGCAGCCTTAAAAACCTTAAAATGACAATGCATGAACATACCTGACTTCCCATAACCCCTCCAGAATTTGTCATTTTTCTTTTTTGCAAACTCTGCCAATCTTAGAAAAAGGAAGGAGAGCCTCAGAGTTGTTTTAATGTACATTTCTCTAATTATTTATGGTTTAGAGCATTTTTTTGGTATACCTTAGCTTTCTTCCTTTGAATACTTTTGTCTTTTGTCCACTTGTTGACCATAGAATGACATTTATTCCTATAAACAACTTACTTCCCTACCTATTTTACAAATGAGACTTTTATCAGAGAAGTCTACAGAAAGAATTGTTTTCTTATTTTCCTGCTTCTCTATCAATTTTCTTTACAATGGAGTTTTTTTATTTTGCACAAAATTTTTTTACTTTTACATAATCAAAGTTGTCCATTTTCTCTTCTGTGATCCTTTCCATATCCTGTTTGATCACAGACTCTTCCCCTATCCATAGATCTAAAAAGTAATTTCTTCCTTGCTTCTCTAATTTGTTTACAAAGCTATCCTTTAAGCATAGGTTGTGGAGACATTTGGAGCTTACTTTGGTATACAGAGGGAGATATTAGTCTATACCTGGTTTCTGCCAGTCTGCTTTCTAGTTTACCCAATAATTTTTGTGGAGGAGTGGATTCTTATCCTGCTAGCTAGGATCTTTGGATTTATCAGATACTAGAGTACTATGAGATTTTGCTTCTGTAGAATATATGCTTAATCTGTTCCACTGATCAATCTCTTTATTTCTTAATCGGTACCAAAATGTTGTGATGATTCCTATTCCTATTCCTGGTAAGGAAGGGTCTGGTGCACAGTGGGTACACAATAAATGTTGGCTAGCTCTCTGGCTGTATCTTATCTCTCAGTGAGATCCTTAGTGTTACAATGACAGGCGCCTCATAGAAAGCCTTGAGATGGAGAGATTGAAACTGATACCCCCTTGGAAACATATAAATATCATGGAAACAAATAAATATTTCATCAGATCCTGACTCTAAGCCATCCTCATAAATTCTTAAACATGTCTGTGGCACAATGCTCAGTGTCTGATTAGAGTCAAAGTGTAGTTAGGGGTAGAGGGTGATGGGGAGGAGAACAAGGAAAAGAAAGGCAGGAAGAGGAAAGAGAGAAAAAGACAGTAATAAAAAGTGGCACATCTTTACATTCTCTAGTGGTCTAAAAATATTTCATCAACCAATACCTGATATCCATAGACCCTCCTTTCACTTATTTTGGAGATTCCTTCATGTTAGCTCTATAACTAAAAGAGAACTCAGATGCCAGCAAGAACAACCCCTTAATTTCAGAGATGAGAAACCTGAGACCCTGATTTGGCCAAGCTTAATAAATGGGTAGAAATTAGCAGATCAGAGATATGAAGACACTAGCTCAACTTTAGGTAGCTGATGGCACAGTAGTCAAAATGAAATCTTATGAAATCTGGTTACTATGCAGTCCTCAATTCTTGGGTGGGAAGTATCAAATATAATAATAACTGCCCATTATTAAGCACTTTATAGTTGAGGATCATAGTTTTAGACCTAGAAGGGACCACGAAGGTCACCAGTCCTATCCCCTAATTTTTAAGATGAGGAAATTGAGGCCCAAAGAAAGAAATTGAGGTTCAAGGTCCTAGAGTTTACAAAGCACTTTTCTTGCAATAGTCCTAAGTGGTGGTAGGAAGATAAATATTATTATTCCCATTTGACAGAGAAGCCAACTGGAGCTCAGAGGAACTAAATGGTTTTAGGTCACACAACTAATGTAGATCAGAGTTCTGACCTGAATTCAGTCTCCTGCCGCTAATGCCCTTTCCACTATTCATATTGTCCCAGGAGATAGTAACAACAACAACAACAACAAAAAGACCAGATTTGGAATGTGGAAATTTGGGTTTGAATCCAGTTACTTAGCTATATTGCCATAGACAAGCTGTCACCTTCTGAGCCAACATGTGAGGAATCACCTACAAACTATGCTAACAATACATATAGTACCTATATTACAACCTTGATTTGAAGAAAGTGCTTTGTAAATGTCAAAGTGCTGTCAAAATGTGAGTTGCTATTATTTCAAAATTGACAAGATTAGCACCAGATGCAGAAAAAAATTTTACAACCCTCTAATCAAGGAATTTAAAGAAAGGATCCTGGCCTGAGCTAGAGGTAGGATAATACTGTCTTCCGCAATTGCTATTACATAGATCATAGAGCAGAGATTTAGAGCCAGAAGCATCCTTAGAGAAAATCAAGTTCAAATCCCCCCCCCTTTTTTTAAACAAATGAGGAAATGGTGGCCTTGAGAGGAAATGTTATTTGCCCAAGACCACCTAGAGTCCTTTTGGCAAACCTATGGCATTCGTGCGGGAAGGGGATGCTCCCCTCTCCTTCTCCACATGAGGACATTTCTCACATGCCCCACCCCTCTGCCCCACAGTCCAATGGGAACGCTTCTTCCCTCCCTGTCTGGAGTAAGGGAGTGGCTCACATGCTGTGTGAGGGTTGCAGTTCCAGTACTTGGTATCTAAAAGGTTTATCATCACTGGAGAAAGTAAGTGGCAGTTAGAATCTGAATCCAGGATTTCTGACTCCCCATCTGGTCTGCTTTCCACTATATCTGCTGCTTCCCAGCACACTCATGTGGCAGCATGGGTTTTGCCAAAGTTTGCAACCCTGGAAATAGCTCACCTTTATAAAGGATTTCAGATTTATAAAGCATCTCTCTTTCCCACAACAACTATGTGACATTATTATCCCCAGTTTGGGGGCTGAAGTTATGTGGCACAGTCAATGGAGTGCCCAGCCTGGAGTCAGGAACTCAAATCTGGTTTCAGACACTTAGTAGCTGTGTAACTCTGGACAAGTCACTTCATCCTGTTTGCCACAGTTTCACCATCTGTAAAATGAATTTGAAAAGGAATGACAAAAAACAACTCCAGTATCTTTGCTAAGGAAACCCCAGATAAGACTGTGAAGAGTCAGACAACTGAAAAAAATGACTAAACTACAGCAATTATGATTTCAAGGGAGTAAGAGAATCCTAAGATCTTCCTTCTGACATGTACTGGCCATGTAACTGGTCAAGTCACTTAATCTCAGTTTTCTAGGCAACTTGCTACTATTTTAAATTGCAGGGAAGGTATCCGCCTCCATAGGTGGGAGGAGTTTCCCTCGAAACTGAAGAAATCCCATCTCTATCCTATTTCTAAGGAACTACCAGTGTAGAAACTGCCTCCTCTGATGTAGACTAGCAACTCATCTGTAACTTAAAATGATGGAGGGGGCAGCTGGGCTCAGTGGATTGAGAGCCAGGCCCAGAGATCAGAGGTCTTGGGTTCAAATTTTACCTCAGACACTTCCTGGCTGTGTGACCTTGGGCAAGTCACTTGACCCCCATTGCCTAGTCCTTACCACTCTTCTGCCTTAGAACCAATACACAGTATTGATTCCAAGATGGAAGGTAAGGGTTTTTTTTAAAAAATGATGGAGAGTTGCCTGGGACACTGAGAGGTTAAATAACCTGCCTACTGTCAAATGGCCAGTATGTATTGGAAGCAGATTTGAACTGAGAGCTTCTTAACTGCCAGGTCAACTTTCTATTTTTTTTTAAGGCTGATCCTCCTCCCCATCAGTCAGGAGAATGTGGAGATATGCATATCATCCTCTGCACACTGTTATTGTCATGACAACTGGACTTCAAATGAGATAAGATCTGGAAAGCACTTTGCCATTGTTCTCTCAGTGGAACCATATAACCGTCCTATGAGTTAGATGTTATAGACATTATAGTGCCTGGTTTGTGGATTAGGAAAACTGAGGACAGGAGCAATTTAATGATTTGTCCAGGATCACATAATTATCTGAGTGCGGGATATCTTTCCATATAACAGTAGCAAAAGAGAGCAAATAAGAAAAAATCTTCCAGAGGTCATCACTGGTGCATCCTAAGAGGTGTCTTTTCTATCACCCGTTAGGAAGTTTTTCTCTATAATCTCTAAGGCCCTTTCAGCTTTAGCTATGATTTGAAGTTGTTTCATAATATTTGTTGTTGTTCGTTTATGTCGGACTCGTCATGACCCCATTTGGGGCTTTCTTGGCAAAGGTATTAGAGTGCTCTGTCATTCCTTCTCCATCTTATTTACAGATGAAAACTGGGGCAAATAGGGCTAAGTAACTTGCCCAAGGCCAGACAGCTACTAAGTTTCTGAGGGCATATGTTGAACTCAAGTCTTCCTGACTCCAGGCTCAGTGCTCTGTCCACTAAGCCACCCAGCTGACCATATTGCAGAAGATATCAGAGGCCAATGGCTATTCTAAATGTTGACGGGAAACCACACCGTGATTGGCTGAACGTACCCAATAAAGTCTTTTTGTTTTCACACTTCTTCACATGAGAGAACAACGTAACTCTTTTCCTTCACTCAACACTCACCCACCACTCAGGACAAGGGTCTAGAACAATTTTCTACTATAATATATCTATGATACAGAAATGAAGGTTAGAAAATGCCACGTCATTCACGCACTGGTGAGACTTTCTCAACTACAAGATTTCATAAGAGGAGGCTTTGAGAAAGTGGAAAAATAATTTATTGGCAATACCGAAAGGGAAGGACTGTAACTCACTATAGAGAGCCATTGTATCAAATCTAGCCCAAACCAGTTGGGTCACTAGGAATTAATGCAAAATGCCTGCCTTCTGCCATGACAGTGGCTCTTGGGTGAAATGAGTCAGCCCAACCTCAATCCACTTTGGGACGGAATCTTTCTGTACCCGCTCTACATTAAAGAAAAATGAGGAGTTCTTTTTCTCTTCTCTACAAAGGTGAATCCCTTACTTCATCCTATTCCCAGAAAAGAGTGAGACAAGGGAAAAGATATTTACTTTTGAGTGGAAGATATATTTCCTGAGGATAGGAAAGGTTATTGTTCTCTGGGGCATGTCTCACCCATATAATATTTACCATCCTGAATTACATTAAAGGATAGCCTAGGACTCCACTATTGTTAATTAGGTTCTACAACTGTGATAATTGTCTTGTTAAGTGCATTTTATGGATGAATTATGAATGGGGAAACTGAGGCCAAAAAAGAAAAAGAAGAAGTTCCCGTGACTAGACAATGAGTTGAGGTAGAGTAATAAATAAATCTGAGGTTACTAAGAACTGGTTCCCTACCCCTTTTAATACAACACTTATTTTTAAAATCTTTCTTTAAGCAGTCATTTTTAGACTACATTCTCAGAGTTCTGGGTGGCATGATGGATAGAGCAGTAGACCTGGAGTCAGAAAGAACTGAGTTCAAATATTTTTTACCTCACATATTTTTTTAGCTCTGTGACCTCGAGCAAGTCTCTGTCTGCCTCTCAGTTTCCTTAGCTGTAAAATGAGGATAATAATAGCACTAACTCCCAAGGGTTCTTGTAAGGATAAAATAAATGAATATTTTTAAAGTTCTTAGCACAGTGACTGGAACAAAGGTGCTTAATAAATCCCTTCAAAAATTGTTTACTATGTGATAGACGCTAGAGATACAAAGACAAATGCAAAACCAGTCCCTGACCTCAAGGAGCAAACGTTCTACTATAGGCAAGCGGCATGTACATGCAGATACATAAATAGGAGATAAAGACAAAGTAATTCTGGGAGGTGGGAGAAATGCAAGCAATTGGGGGAATCAGGAAAGACCTGGGATACCTAAAGCTCCTGTCAGATGTTTCTACAATCCCTCCCTCTTCTAAGAAACAATGTTGTTCAACAAATGTGTTTCTGTTTCAAGAGATTACTTTAAAAATATTGATTTGCACATTTGATTAAGAAAATATATTTTCCTTTCTTTCTTTTTTAAGTCTTTACTTTCTGTCTTAATAATAACTCCAAGAAAGAAGAATAGGGGCAAGACAAACAGATAAATGACTTGCCCAGGGTCCCACAGTTAGGAGTATCTGAGGCCAAATTTGGACCCAGGTCCTTCTGACCCCAGGCCTGGCACTCTATCCAAGGAAATAGCCTTTTAATCAGTCAGTTCAATTGTACGGCATGTTGAATGTCATTTACAATACACTTTGTACTGTAGCAAACAAGAGTAAGCACTTGAATGTCTCATACTATGCTAGGTGCCAAGTTTACCAAAGAAAAAACCAAATCGTCCCAATAATTTATATAATACAATAGCTTCTGATGTGCTTATTCAAGCCAAAGACTCTTGGTAGTTGAATACACTTCTTATAAACTTTCTTTTCCATTTTTAAACCCAAGTTTTCCCTTCTCTGAGATTGCCCCAAGGGGATGTTCTTTTCTCTATATAATTCAGCAAAGTTGCATTGGTTTTTCCAAGTCCAGTAACTGCCTCCAGCCCTTTCCCAAATAATCATCCAAGCCCTTGAGTTTGCGTGTTGAGTGCCCAGGGAAATTTTGTTTAAAAAGACCTCCCTTTTTAATCCATCATCTGGAATCCACTAGATGGTGGAGTATTGAAACTGACGTCAGGCGGTCCTGAACTCTGGCCTCAAAGTCTTACTGGCTGTATGACTCTGGGCAAGTCCCATAACTGCTCTCACTCTCAGTTTCCTCATCTAAAAATGGAAGTAAAAATGGCACCTATTTCATCAGAGTTGTTGCAAAGCTGTAATGAGATGTGTAAAGAACTTTGCAACCTCTGGAACATTATATCAGTGCTAGCTTTTATTAGTGATCTCTTGCAATGATCCTTAAAGAGGGCTCAAACTCTGAGGAAGTGACAGCACAGAGTAGCCTCTGCTCCCCTCACTCAGAGGCAGATGCCCTCTATAGTCATTTAACTCAAGGCCTGAAGAGTCCTTTTACTGACTTTATTTCTTTTTATCCACCTCCATTCAGCCTCAATTGATAAGTTCTGTTCCTGGAACAGATCAATAAATAATCAATCAAACTTTTATTAGCATCTTCTATGTTCTAGGTACTGTACTAAGTGCTAGGAATACAAAAAGGGGCAGAAGACAGTCCCTATCCTCAAGGAGCTTATAGTCTAGTGAGAGAGAGAACATGCAGATACACACACACATATGTATACAAAGCAAGATCTAGACAGGTTAAAAAGGATCTAATTAGTATAGAGAAGACACTGGAACTAAGAAGAGTTGAGGAAGGCTTCCTGTAGGAGGTGGGATTTTAGTTTGGGAGGTCAGTAATCAGAACAGAAGAGGGAAAGAATTCTAAGCATGGGAGATTCTGTTTTCTCAAGACCTTGAGACAGGGAAAGAAAGGAACTAACATGGTCCTCCTGCCTGCTCCCCACTGCTAGAGGGCAGGAATGTTTTTCCCCCCATTTTTTTCTATTTTGTTTTGTTTTGTTTTGTTTTGGTCTTTGTGCCCTACCATAGTTTTTGGCACATAGAAGCCATTTACTATCCAAGTAACCTTGAATAAATCCTTCCTCTGCTCTGAGACCTCTTTTTTCTCATTTTATAAAATAGGGTTAATAATCCTTACATACTGACTACCTCCTGAGTTGCTAATGTGGAATTTTGCTTTGTAAATGCTAAAATCCTATAAAATGAGCCATTTAATAAATATTATCCCATTGAAATGAGCTAATTTAATCAACATAGATACTCTCTCACTCTAAAAGATCAAATCTCCTCTACCCAGAATCTCAGAGTTGGAAGATAATCCCTGGGCCCTTCTAGTCCACCCCATACCTGGAAAGGAATCCCTTTGATCAGTGGAAATATAGAGCCACAGACACAGAATCTCAGAATTGAAAAGGTTCTCAGTGACCATCTAAGCCAACCTATATTTGGTCAAGAATCCCCTTAAACACTGAATCATAGGATTTCAAAGTTGGAAAGGACCATAAGAGTCACCCAGACCAGCCCATACCCCCAAAGTAATCCTCACTAAGACACACCTGACAAGTGGTCAAACTGCCCCTGCTTGAATATTGCTGATCGTCAGGGGAGCCCACCAACTCTGGAAGCACACCAGTCCACTTTCAGCTAGTTAAAAGGTAACGTGGCAGAGTAGATAGAACACTGGACTAGGAAGCCAAGGTTCAAATTCCAGCTGAAATACTTCCCAGCAGTGTGATCCTGCACTTCATGTACAGCTAGGCTTCAAAAATAAATAAATAAAACCAATCAGTGATCAAACATCTGATGATGTGTCCATCTACAGAAAACCTACCTCTGGATGAAGGATAGTCACATAGTACCTTTATTCTAAGACTTTCCATCTTGATGGGATGTGCTGGTGTTTTGCCTCTATTCTCATAGCCTTAGAACCTAAGGGCACCTCCGTTCCATGATGAGGTACTAGAATAGTTCTTTGATGGACACTCTGAGCATGTGATACCTTCATTTCATATTCTATATCATCATGACCCCAAAGACTATAGCTGGGTTGATGATATTAAAAAAAATCAAGGGGATGGGCAACTAGGTAGCTCAGCAGATTGAGAGCTAGGAGACAGGAGGTTAAATTCTAGCCTTAGACACTTCCTAGTTGTGTGACCCTGGGCAAGTCTCTTAAACCCTAACCTTCACTGCTTTTCTATCTTGGAATCAACACACAGTATTCTAAACAGAATGTATGGGTTTGGGGTGTTTTTTGTTTTGTTTTGTTTTGTTTTTAAGCCAAGGGAATAAGGTCTTGTGAATTTGCAGGCATATTGGATAAATTTGGCAGAACCCAACCCAGGGTTAAAAGAAGGGAGGAAGACTACCTGGTGTAGTCAAAAGAGCACTGGCTCTGGGGTTAGAGGACTTAGAGAGCATGTGAAATAAGTCAAACTCTCCATTTATAATTCTACGATCATATGATTATAGGAGAGTACAAAGGGAGACTTAGATGAGATGGCCTCTGAGTTCTTTCTAGATTTAAATTTATAATTCAGAAGTTTGGGCTCAGGAACAACACTCAAGCTCAAGTTTTAGCGCTCTTCCACAGTGAATTCTGGTCTCTGCCTTCTCTCTTTGTGCAGAGTGGCCTGCTTATGTAGGAAAGAAACAAAATAGAGCACATGCAATATATGCCATGTTGTCAAATGGACCGAGACAAGATTTCTATAAAGGGGCCTTCTAAGTGACAGAAACATAAAAATTAAAAATGTAGGGACTAAAAAATAAATAACAATAGTTAGGAATAGAGAGAGAAAAACAAACGTGTAGAATGTCAAATGAATTTGGGATAGAGACAGCAAGAAACAAAGAATATATGCCAACAAATGGATGAATAAACCCAAAAAAGTAATGCTTATTCTGCAAACACCATGCTAGGTGTTGCAGATAAATATTCAAACATTGAGATAGTCCCTGCCTATAAGAAGCTTATACTCCCATAAGGAGGTGACACATATAGAGGAGCAATATCCAAAGAAGGAAGTTTTTGTCTGGGAAATTCCAGGAATGGTGGAGTTGATCCATAGGTCAATCAGTTATCCGTGTATCCATGATTTCATGTGATTGGGCACTCTCTTCCCTAATGCAGATAGAAATCCATTCAAGCCTTCTCATCCCATACTACTCTTCCCCATTTGGTTCTGGCCTGTGATATACTTGTCCTCATGATTCCATAAATGGTCCAAAAAGGATCCTCCCTGACACCCATATACTTGTGGCCTTTCTTTTCAGAAGTTATACAACCTTTGCTCACTTGGGAATTAGAGGCTGAGATAAGTTTAAGGATGGGGTTTCTCCTCGTGCCCATTTTATGTAAACTCCTTGAAAGGATGTAGTTCCAGTCTTTTTGTTTGTACCCTCGTTGCCTACCAGTTAACATAGCAGGTGCTTAATAAAAAAGCTTATTGCGTGAAGCTGTCTCAAGCCTGAATCTATAAACCCTTCTTCATCCTCTGTAGAGCAGAAGCAGAGGTCTGGGCACGAAAGGTGACCTCAGTGATTTAAAGCAAACAGAGCTAAAGGAGAGATAGGAAGGACAAGAGTTGGGTTTTAAGAAGCAACTTACTAAAACTGGGCACATGACCAGTAAGATGGTGGACTAGACATTTGGTCCAGTTATCACTAGCTCTAAAGAATCTCAAGAAAAAGAATTATGAGCCAGAGATAGAACAATTGCCATTGTTTCCAGAGTACTAGAAAGCAAGAAGCCCACCTTGGTAAAAAGCCTTATTTATTAACAGTGGAGAATCCATTTCCCCTTCCCTACCAGCACCTACACACAAACTGACCCCATGGGTTTGTGCTTTGGGACTCATTTAGAGATTTCCCTGCTGCTACAGTTTCTACTGATACATAATACCCCATCCTCCTCCAGTATCAGGTTGCAGTAAGCAGTGGACCTCAACACCAGCTGGACAATAACAGAGAAGATTAAGGGATAGAAATGGGGGATTCTTTTCCTCTTCCTAGAGTGACCCCTAGGCTAGGCAATCCCCAAAGGCTGAAACCACACCAGAACATCCCCTCTACCATCCCCTTAACCTTCCAAAATTGACAGCCACAGACTCAGCCCAGTCAGAGTCTGAAGAATGGAAGTAACTGGGAGAGAGAGAGACAATGCTGGGGGAAGAGGAGACCTTAAGGAAAGGGGACTAGAATCCAGCTGGGACTGGTTCTGTCAAAAGTAACTTCCCCAGCTTGGAATGAGGCTAAGATGGCTTTGAGGTCCAGCCTCAGATTTAACAAAGAAAGGAATAGCAAAGTAAATAATAGAATATGGGGGGGGGGATTAAAACCACCCAAGAACTGAAGATAATAAAAATTCTGTTAAAAACCTTGGACACAAGTAGATATGCTAAGAGTGAAGATACTAGAATTAGAGGGATGCTGACTAACAAAATTTCCAAAATATTACAAATGTCTCTAAGTAGTGCAAACTAAGGGAAATTGAGCCAATACCAGATGAAACATCGAACCCTACTCATTCATAAGAAAGCATGAAACCACAGAAGAATGTTATGGAATGGTTCAACTGAAAAAGTGGAATCTTGGGAAAAGTTCGAAGGAAGCAAATGGCAACCTAGATGGCCCATGCTGCAGAAGTAAATTAGCAGAAGAGAAAACAAAAAACAACAACTTGAAGTCACGGTGGTAAATCTCTCTATATAAGTAAAAGATATGGCAATCAATTGGGAATACAGATATACTGAAGTGAATGAGTATCTGGTAAAAATAGAAGCAAAAAGCATTAACAGTTTAAAAAAACACCACAATCTTTATACTTAGCTTATATACTTTATACTAAGCTTAGCACACTGATCTTAAAGACTGGATAAATAAACAATTTAAGGACCACAAGCCTTCCAGAAGAATAAAATTAGTCAAAAAACCTGAATATCCTAATATAAGAAATAAAACCAGAAAATTACCTAGAATGTCCCAGTCCAGAAAAAGAAGGTGCCAATTGAAAGACTACATAGATTGCTCCTAGGAAAAACAAAACAAAACCAAAAAACCTTTGCTTCCAACCAAAAGGTTTTCTGGGAAACTCCTCACTAGCAGGAATGGTTTCCTAGGAATTTATCTGTGCCTTTTCCCTGATTAAATAAAGTGGGAATGCAGTGAAGATTGCCATTACTTTGGAAAAGGGGATAGATAGCTGAAATCCTACACTTGGATTCCTCACGTTTTCCATTCCCCAACAAAAGCTTTCCAATTTAGAGTATGTTGTTGTTTTTCAGTTGTTTCAGCCATGTCTAGCTCTGTGAGCCCATTTTGGGGTTTTCTTGGATACTGGAGTGGTTTGCCATTTTCTTCTCTAACTCATTTTATAGATGAGAAAACGGATGCAAACAGAGTGAAATAATTTGCCCAGGGAAACACAGCCAGGAAGTATCTGAGGTCAGATTTGAAAAAAAGATGAGTATTCCTGATTCCAGGACAAACACTCTATCCATCCTGCCACTTAGCTGCCCAATATGGAATATGTCGTTTACAGCATATGCTATGGAATCGATGCTTCTTCTGTCATTATCATTCCCCTCCCTCCCCTATCCACCCCCAATAAAAAATCTGGCCTTACAAAATTTGAATGCAGTCTAAAAGAAAACACAGCTTAAATTTAACAGGCGTCCCCTATTAGCAATTTTCCACTGCCCTTCCTCTCCAGCCCTGTCCTGCCTCCCTTCTCTCAAGTTCATGTAGGAGTTGCTGCTTCAGAATAAGAAAAGCAGGTCCTAAAAAGCAGAAATTCTTTTCCCAGAGGTCATGGATGCATTGCCAATTGACAGCTTTATGGATCCACTCAATATCCCAGTGATTCCCTGGTGTTTAATAAATGCTTGCTGACTGATTAGTTGATGCATCTCATTGCAATGCTCATCATTTCTTCCTCACTGCTCAGAACCTCTCTCCCCCACCTCTTCCTGCCAGGACCAAATCCTTGAGGTTGGAAAGAACTTCTAGGAAGAAGCAGTTAGAATAGAAAAGCACTCCTGGAGATCTGCCTCCCTAAAGAGATGCCTTCTGCCTTGTGGCTTAGAATCCACTTCCCTATGGTAGGTGGATGATCCTAGATCTGCTGCTCACAACAGCAGAGAAGGCTCTATAGGGTTTAATGCCATGGAGCAAAAACATGGGCAGAGGTGATGGACTCCAGGGAATAATGGGGTTTGTAAGCTTTGCAACTAACTGAAGGACAGTTCCAGCAGCAGAGGACACAGTAAGAGGGACCCAGCTGGGTTAGTCTCCTCTTCAGTCATAAAAATCCCATTGAAGCTGGGGATTGTGGGATGGGGGGAGCAATGGGGGAAGGAGTTCTAGGGAGAGTGGGAGAGAGTAATTGGCCTTTTGTGTATAGCCTTATCCTTTTGTCCTTTTGGAGATACATCATTTCACATCAATGCAATATACAGGACGGTCCTCACCAGTATCAATAACCAATGGTTATCATAACCACCAAGGTGAAAGCCCAAAGCAGGTCATTGATCCAATTACCTATTTACTCTATTCAGAACATAGGTTGCCTCCAATTATGTGATTGTTGTTCAGTCATTTTCAATCCCATCTGACTTTCATGACTACATTTGGCATTTTCTTGGCAAATATTAGAGTGTGTTGCCATTTCCTTCAATAGTTCATTTTCCAGATGAATAAACTGAAGCCAGTAGAGTGAAGTGACTTGCCCAGAGTCACATAGCTAGTAAGTGTCTGAAGCCAGATTTTATCTCGGAGATAGCAGTCTTCCTGACTCCAAGGCCAGCACTACATCCATTGCCCCACCTAGCTGCTCCCTCCAAATATGAAATGTGTCCATAAAATAATTTCTCTTTGAAAGGAAAGAAAAAATCCCATCCATATCTAGCCAACTCAACAAATACTTAATAAGCACCTATTATTTGCCAGACATGGTGTTAAGCAGTAGTGACAAAGAAAAACAAAGAAAAACCAGGGGTTGCCCTAAAGAAGCTTATAATCTAATGGGGAGACAACATGCAAACTATTACTAAAAACCAGTTATACCAAGAATAAACTGAGGTCAATATCAGAGGGAAAGCCCTAAGATGAACAACGATTACATTTCAAGGTTTCTGTGATTTTATTAGTATGGGAGCTCTCCAACTGGGTTGATCACAACACAAGCATGCCTTCTTATCCTCTGGGAATCTTCTCTGTTTCCTCCTGTAAATCCTCCACAGGGGGCCCATTCTGTACAGTTCTTCCTGTCCTCCTTTATATGTGTCCCAGGAGGTCCATCTAGTGTGCTAGAACCTCCTAGCACATACGTATATGGAATATACTTATAAGATATATCTTTGAAAGAAAAAAATACATAAATAAGCATACAAAGTGAGACCTTTCTCCCTCCATGTGTTACCACCGAATGGGTGCCAGCAGAACATGGGAGGTTATGTATTACTTGATCTCCCCATGTGGCATCCCTTCAGTTTTACACAAGCCTGTTTTGGGGAGTATGTGGCCTATATTAAGACCAGTGGGGCATATCATATTTTACTATTTAGTTCTTATAGTAATTTCTGGTCTGGTCTTCAACTCTGGCACATACTGTCTCTGTGATTCTGAGCAAGTCAATTAATCCCTTAGAGCTACAGGCAACTTTTAAAAACTATAGGCAGCTTTGATCCAGCCATACCACTGCTGGATTTATACCCCAAAGAGATCATAAGGAAAAAGACCTGTACAAGAATATGTATAGCTAGTTGTGTAACCTTTGGCAAGTAATTTAACCTCCATTGCCTAGCTCTTTTTGCTCTTCTGCTTTGGAACAAATACTTAGTGTCAGTTCTAAGACAGAAGGTAAGGGTTTAAAAAGGAAAAAAAAACAAGTAAACAAAAAACTTTAGATTGCTGAGCAATTTCCCTGAATTGGTAGAAGGATGTCTTATTAGTTCCTACTGATACCAGTTGAAATCACATATCCATGTCTGCCCTTTGATCCAGCCATAGCACTGCTGGGTTTGTACCCCAAAGAGATAATAATGAAAAAGACTTGTACAAGAATATTCATAGCTGCACTCTTTGTGGTGGCAAAAATATTGGAAAATGAGGGGATGCCCATCAATTGGGGAATGGCTGAACAAACTGTGGTCTATGTTGGTGATGGAATACTATTGTGCTAAAAGGAATAATAAAGTGGAGGAATTCCATGGAGACTGGAACAACCACCAGGAAGTGATGCAGAGTGAGAGGAGCAGAACCAGGAAAACATTGTACACAGAGACTGATACACTGTGGTACAATTAAATGTAATGGACTTCTCTACGAGTAGCAATGCAATGATCCAGGACAATTCTGAGGGTCTCATGAGAAAGGTCACTATCCACAAACAGAGGAAAAACTGTGGGAGCAGAAACACAGAAGAAAAACAACTACTTGATTACATGGGTCAAAGGGATATGGCTGGGGATGTAGACTCTAAATGATCACCCTAGTGCAAACATTAACAACATGGAAGTAGGTTCTGATCAAAGACACATGTAAAACCCAGTGGAATTGTTCGTCAGCTATGGGAATGGGTGGGAGCAGGGGAGGGAAAGAATATGATCCTTGTAACCAAGGAAAGATGTTCTAAATTGACTAGTTAAATAAAATTTTCAAAAAAAAAAACCCTAATAAAATGGCACCTAACTCTCAAAAAAAAAAAAAGAAATCATATGTCTGTCCATCCTTCAGTCAATCAATCAGCAAGTATTTATTACATGCCTACTGTGTGTTAGGCATTGTATTAGGTGTTGAGGACATAAAATAAAAAAAGAAACAGTTCCTGCCCTTAAGGGGCTTACATTCAGTTAGAAAAGAAAACATATACATAGGTTAATATGGCATGTCATGGAATGATTTAGTTCAGTATTAAGCTATTAAAGTTTACTATTAAAACTTAAAAAAAATAAGTCATTAAAGTTTAAGACTAAAATAAGACTTTGGGGACATCTTGTGTATATATACATATATATGATGCATATATAAATGCATGGTGATATGTATAATAAATACATGCACAAAATACATAAAATAAAGACAAGATCATATTTGGGGGAATAGAGCATTAGCAGCTTCACGTAGGTGGTGTTTGCCCCAATTATCAGCATGAGGTTGGGATATATGTCTCTATCAAGCATATTATCTATATGTATGTGTAGGAGCAGAGTAAAAAGTAAAATTCTTCATTTAAAAAATGAACGAGTATAAAAGAAAATGGGCTAATCATCACGAAAGTAATGGATAACCAAAGGACAGCCTATATGCTCCTTTGGGGAGGACCTTGAAAGGCCAAAATACAGAGATTGTAACACATCGGGTGAACTCCTTGAGAAAAATGTACAGGATGCTGGCTGGGTAGGTGGGAGTGGTTGTATGGTGCATCATTGGAAGTCACACTCACCCTGATGAGATCACAGATCCATCTGAGTAGACCAGGTATATGTGCAAAACAGTGCGCTAATACTGTTATGTATCTTCCAGTCCCGGAACGACGTTATATTTAGTAAATTGTTAATACATGTTTAATGAACAAATGAAGAGTAGCTATTTACACACACACACACACACACACACACACACACACACACACACAGTCAATGGATCTACTGTTAGCAGATGGCTTCCACATTCTCATCATCTGATCTAAAACCTATAACCTCTCCATGGCTGCTAGGGAAACTCTAGTTCTGATCAAAGGCAATGAAAAAGGGGAACCTACCTCAGGGAAGTAATATTCCCCACTCCTATCTATATACGCTAGAAAGAGCAACAATAGGGCTCTTGGTGGGGAGGGGCAGGGGGCTAAAGTTTGGTGCTTTCTTCATTCATCCATTAAAATGTAAGATCTGTTTGAGTGGTGATTGTTTTATTCTTTGCACCTAGATCCCAGTGCCTGGCAAATTATTGGGGCTTAATAAATTCTTAATGATTGATGGATGGATGGATGGATGGGTGGATGGATGGATGGATGGATGGATGGATGGAGGATTTCCATTTCAATGACAGAGTGGCTGATCTTTATCATTCCAGGATCCAAAAATCTATCTCCAGGTAATGAAAGTATTCACTTTGGGCAATTGTGGAAAAGAAAGAAAGAAACTGGGAGGTATAGTTGCACATAATAGCTAAGGATGAAGTTGGTTGGGGATTGCTACATACCTGGCAAAAAGACTCAAAAGACTTAGAAGGCTTCTTGGTTTCAACCCCCAGAAATGAATAGTTTATCAGAAAAACGATTCAAAGCAGCAAAGCCCAGGTGTAGCTTCTATGATAATATCACTGTACCTATGAACATTCTCTACCACTAATGTAGCTCCCCCTAGGACAATAGGCATGAGGGAGTCTCTGAACTCCTTAAAGTTTCTAGAATTTTTATTTACTCTTACAGACTTCACATAAGGGAAAGGGGGTAGGGAATGTTGCTTTGTCCCTCTCCGCCCCCATCTCTTAGGTTATAAAGGTACCGTTGGGCCCAATGAGGTCTCAATTTCAAGCCAGTGTAGGTGAAAAAGCATTGTGTGGAGAGTCAGAGAAGCTGAGTTCCAATTCTGCTAATTAATCGTAGTTTCTCTGCAGAACTTGTAAAACAACTCTTCAGCCTAGCTGGACCTCGGTTTCCTCATCAGTAAAATAAGTGGCGATGTGGGGTGTGGATTAGATGGCCTCTGAAGTTCCCTCCAACTTCAGATCCAGGGTCCTATTATAAATTCCTATAGAGAACTCTGCTCACCACAGTCTTCTGTAAAGTAGAAGGGCTGTGGCAAGAACACAGAACATTCTCTCATGATTCCCACAGATTAAAGACTGGAGGTGGCAGGAGGAACAGGAACGGGACCGCGGGAAGTCTTGAAACAGACAATTCTGCAAAGAATGGCAGTCTACATGGACCCTACCTATCACAACCCACGGGGTTATTTGGCTCAGGGAAAATTAAAGCGTGCAATGGCTCCCCATGTTCTCATCTGTGCGGTAATTGCTCTGTCCGTTCCCTGGCTTTCCTCCTGCCATGGAATAGCGAGGACAGGCCATTCTCCCTGACCCGAGGTGAACTCAATACTGAGTTTTTAACCTTTCCGCATGCTTAACCATCTCCGGACTCCTGGATCAGGCTCCCGCAGCCTCCCCACCACACGTGAAGGAGTCGGGACTCGAACTCACAGCCGCGCACTCACCTGAAAGTTGCCCGCCCCCTGCAGATCCTGGACAGGCGCCGAGACTAGGTGAAGGTGATGGTATGATGGTGTTGAGTCTCCCCGGACTTCCTCGGTCCTGGTCTCAGGGGAGGACCAGGAGGATGCAACCGGAGGTGCCAGGCAGAGGAAGTTTCAGACTGAAGGCTGTGCTCTCCTGGGCAAAGCTCTTAAAAATTCAGCTCCTCTCTCTCCTCCCCTCCCCTCCCCTCCCTTCCCTTCTCCTGCCGCTGCCACCGCCTTCTGCTCCCGCCGGGGCCATCCTTTCAACCCCGCCTCCATTTCCCTCCTCCTCCCGCCCCCCCCCCCCCCAGGCCTTTTCACTCTCTGCTCGGCCACAACAAACCCTTTTCCTGTTTCCCAGACCCCCTCTCTCCATCTTCTCCTTTTCCATTCTTCTGCCGGAGTGTCCTGTGACAGGTTTCACTTTTCTCCATTCTGAAGACAGATCTTGAGGATTCCCCAAGATGAGGTACCCATCTTCGGTCCATTCCAAGCATTCATGGAAAACTGGAGTGGGAGAGGGGGGAGTTTAGGATGAAATCGCCTGAGATGGGAGAAAAAAATGGGCTTCATTTTCTTCTCCTGACTTTCTAAGTGTGATCCTGGGCAGTTTCTGTCATTAACACCTTTATTCTTTGTTTGCTGCAGGTTGCAGATTTCTGTGGGCCAAAGCACCCAAACTTTAATTCAATAAATTGAGATTTGCTAGGAGAGAGAACTCAGGATTGCACAATAAAGAAGAGGCTCTTTCAGAACTTGTTGAGGCGAAGGTGAGAGGGAGGAATTTTGACTTGATTTCCTCTCTCTAACACCTGGAATCCCAGTTAATCCAATTTCATCCTGTTGTCACCCTGGACAACATGATCCAGTGAAAAGAGCCCTGGATTTAGAGTGACAGGTCATGGATTCAAATTCTGCCTCAAATACTTAACTAAGTGACATTGGGCAAGTTTCTGGACCTTCTTGCAATTCTCAATAAAATGAGGGATGGACTGGAATGAAATTAGCTTCTGAGGTTCCTGACTAAATCTATGATCCCATGATCTTAGTTTCATGAGGTGACAGGGAACTGGAACATCTACCAGGCATTTATTGATGCCTTTCTTCATCGACAGGACTGAACAATTTGTCTCCTGGGAGATGATTGTTGGTTGTTCAGTCTTGTCTGACTTCATGACTCCACATGAGGGTTTTTTGGCAAAGAGACTGAAATATGGCTTGTCATTTTTTTCTCTGGCTTATTTTATAGGAGAGGGACTGGGACAAGTAGTATTAAATGACTTGGCCAGTATCATTCAGTTACTAAGTGTCTGAAGCCAGATTTGACCTCAGGAAGATGAGTCTTTCTGATTCCAGGCCCAGGACTCTATCCCCTGTGCCATTTTGCTGCCCATTGTCTAGTCTAGAGACTACTGTCTAGGATGAAAGAGCTAGTAGTGGGCAGTGAAGAGAGTACTGGGCATGGAGTCAAGAAGATCTCCCAATAAAGAAATCCTTCTAGTCCTGCCCCTGACTACATACTGATTGTGTGGCCCGGAGAAGGCTACTTGCCACCTCAGTGGCCCCTAAGAGTCAAAACATTTATTTGCTCACTTTCATTGATAAAGAGTTTCCTCACCAGGAGTGCCCTACATAGGACTTGACCATCTCATTTGGGGCCCAGGGTGTCAACTAGTTAAACTGATGTAAGAGATCCTCGTGCAAAAAACACAAATGAGAGTTCACCTTAACCTCCAGGAGACTATCCTGTTGTTTCTCTCCTCTGACTCTGTCAGCATTCTGGTGCCCTTATATCTAGATTATTGCATTAGTTGATGGGTCCTCCTGCCTCAAGTCTCTTCTCTACTCCAATCCATCCTCCATTCAGCCATAAAAGTGATTGCCCTAAAGCACAGGTCCAATGATGTCACTACCCTGCTCAATAAACTCCAGTGGCTTCATATTGCCTCCAGGAGCAAATACAAAATTCCCTTTTTGTTATTCAAAGCCCTTCATAACGGGCTCCCTCCTACCTTTCCAGTCTTCTTACTTACATCTTACTCTTAGACATGCAGATTTCAATCCAGTGACCCTGGCCTCCTGGCTATTCCATAAACATGATATTCCATATCTCTGTTCCAAGTACTTTCCCCATGCCTGGAACATTCTCCCTCCTCCACTCCAACTACTGACCTCCCTGGCTTCTGGAAGGTCCCAGTTAAAATATCACATTCTACAGGAAGTCTTCCTCAGGCCCTCTTAATTCCGGTGCCTTCCCAATTTCAATTATTATTATCTTATTAATCCTGCAGATAGTTTACTCTGTATATATTTTATGTGCACTTTGTATCTCTCATTAGATCACAAGCTCCTTAAGGAGAGATGCCCTTTTGCCTCTCTTTGTATCTCCAGCATTTAGCAAAGTGCCTAACACATAGTTGAGTGATTAATAAATTCTGATTGAGTAATTGATTGATTCTGGCTGCTAACCCCATATTAGGTGGGGATTTCAAGGCATGTAAAAAGAGAACAGGACTATGGTGAGCTGCGGAGAATGATATAGGTGTATTTGGAGCATGTGAAGTTTTTGATACATCTCAAATTGTGGCCTGTCCTACTTAATGGAAAGAACAATTAATATAGCATCATTTTCTCTTTGATGCAGGAGGCATCACTGAATGATGGATTGTGGAGGTGGCTTGTTGTCTAGGATGACACATTCATTCATTCATTCATTCATTCATTCATTCATTCATTCATTCATTCATTCATTCCCAAGTGTGTATTGCATTCTCAAGAATTGCTAGCTCTGGAGTGACCTGCAATCTAGTAGACAAGATGAAGAAAGGTGCCTCAACAAGGCAGTTTATTATTTTTAAAATTATTTGTTCATTTGTTACATTAAAGTTTCCAGGTATCTGGGAAAACCTCCATGAACTGATGAGGAGTGAAATGAGCAGACCAGGAGAACATTGTACAGAAACATTGCAGGATGATGAAATGTAATTGACTTTGCTACGCAATAATCCAGGACATCCTGAGAGACTTATGAGAAAGAATGCTATCCACATTGAAAGAATGGGGGTGTAGAAACGTAGAAGAGAAACATGATTGATCACTTGTTTATGTGGGTATATGATTTGCAGTTTTGGTTTTAAAAGATTACTCTATTACAAATATGAATAATATGGAAATAGGTATTGAGTGATAATAAATGTATAACCCAGTAGAATTGCTTGTCAACTCCAGGAGGGAGTAGGGAAAAGAGGAGGAAGAAAACATGAATCATGTAACCATGGAAAGGTACTTATTGATCTATTAAAAATTAAAATAATAAAAATTAAAATATATGTATATATAAATCTTGCTTATTTCCATTTATCAATTCTTTCTCTGTAGATGGACTTACACAAGTTATTTTTCCAAACAATATTTCTATTGCTGTATATAATGTTCTCTTGGTTCTGCTCATTTCACTCTTCATAATTTCATGTAGGTCTTTCCGTATTTTTTTAAATTAACCTGCTCATCCTTTCTTATAGTGTAGTATTATTCCATCACAACTCTATGCCACAACTTGTTTAGCCATTCCCCAATTGGTGGGCATCCTTCCCATATTTCTAATTCTTTGCCACCACAAAGAGAGCTGCTATAAATATTTTAGAACATGTGAGAACTTTTCTTTTACCCCTGATCACCTTAGGAAACCAATCTAATAGTGCTATTGCTTGGTTGAAATTATATACTTTTATGACCCTTTTGGGCATAAATCTAGACTGCTCTCCAAAATATTTGAAACAGTTCACAGTTCCACAGAAAGTGTATCAGTATCCCCATTTTTCACATTCCCTTAAATATTTGTCATTTTTCCCTTTCATCACTTTAGCCAACATGACAGGTATGAGATGATATTTTGTTTTGATTTACATTTTACATAAGAACTTAGGAGAATTGGAAAGAGTATGGCAGAAACTTGGTAGAGACCAATATCTTATACCATTTACCAAGAAAAGATCAAAATGGATACATGACCTAGACATAAAGAGAGATATAAGCAAATTAGGAGAACAGGAAACATAACACATTTGTGGATAGGAAAAGAATTTATGAATAAATAAAAGGTAGAAAGCATTGTGAGATGTAAAACAGATAATTTTGATTACCTTAAATTAAAAGGGTTTTATACAAATAAAATGAATGTAGCCAAGATTAGAAGGAAAGCAGAAAACTGGAAGGAAATTTTTATAGACGGTTTTATAGATAGTTTCTTGGATAGAGATCTCACACTTAAAAGATATAGAAAACTTTAAAAAATTTTATGATGTATATTTCTCTATGGACATGATAATTTATATTTCACATATATTTTTGAGCCATTCCTCAATTGATAAGTGATTAATGAAGTTTTTGGATGAAAAAAACAAAGCCACATATAACTGTATGAAAATGTTCTAAATAAAATTTTTAATCAAGTGTTGGTTCCAAGGCAGAAGAGCAGTAAAAGCTAGGCAACTGGGGTTTAGTGACTTGCCCAGGATCACACAGCTAGATAGTGTCTGAAGCTGATTTAAACCCAGGACCTTCTATCTCCAGGCCTGGCTCTCTATCCACTGAGCCACCTATCTGCCCCCTCTAAATCGTAATTGATTAGACAAGGCAGTTTATGATTTGTCATATAAATAGACTAGACAATGAGGACTCTGGAGGAACAGAGAAAGGGGTGAACACTTCCAGCTAGGGTGTACAGGATGGCTTTCATGTAGTACAGAGCTACTACACATTAGGTATTTAATAAATGCTTGTTGATTGATTGCCATGGAATTTGGGCTGGGTCTTAAAGGATAGAAATGATTTTGATAGGCAGAGACAAGAATCAGGCCATTCCAGAGGGATTAACAAGAACAAAGGTTGAAGAAAGCTTAAGACATATAGGGCAGCTTGACTAGGGATGGATGCATTAATAGCATGGGGTGTACAAAGTATTTAGTCTAGGGCACCAACACCCAGAGAATGTACACTTTCTCCTCTGTAGCACCTGCTGTCCTTGCACTCTGTCTACCAGATGAATCTGGAAGGTGGCTGCAACCCAGTCCATCACCACGGGGATCCTTTTGCTCTGGTGATTCTCTCCTGAGGCCTGACTTTCCCAGCAAACCTCAGGGCTGTCTTTGCACTCCCAGATAAGTTGAGCTGTGCACAACATGGTGACTGCCACCATGCCCTTTTCCTTACCCCCACTCCTGTTTTTGACCCATTTGAAAAGATTTCCACATAAGACTCTGGCTAGAGCTGATGATTTGTACCAAATTCAATCCATCAGCATCTATTAAGTGCAAATGAAATTCAAGGCATTGTGTGGAGGAATTGCAGGAGATGAAACTGGTAACGTGGATTGGACTTGGGCTATGGAAGAAGGAGTTTGGACTTGACTTGGAAAACAAAGGAGAATCAATGAAAAAAATTTTGAGTAGGAAGTAACAGGATAAAAGTTGTGACTGAAGATTAGTCTAGTAGTATAATGAATGGAGTACTTGTCCCAGAGTCAGGAAAACCTGGGTTCAAATCCCCACTTCAAGTCCCACTTGTAACATATACTGATACTTATTTTTTCAGTTACTTATTCTCTAGGTCCTGTAGAAAACTCTCTAAGACAATTTCCAGAGAAGTTACTGCCCTGCATTGATTGGTAGATTAAATTTCCTCACCATGATACCAAAGAAATCACAAGTCCAGTCTCTATCTCTGATCTGGAACCATTGAGAGTAGAAAACCTAGGTTCAACTAATAAATGTTAGCTGTGTGATCCTAGGCAAGTCACCTAACTTCTCTGTGCCCCAGACAGCTCTGCAAGACTATAAATTGAAGAGCAGGTGCTAATCCATATGGGGAGAAGGAGTTTGCTCAGGAGACCTCTATGGAATCACAAATTCAGTCCTCTTTCCTTCCTCCACTCCTCCCCCAATCTGGCAGCCCCATGTAGGATAGATTTTGGCTGGGGCAGCAAGGGGTGGGGCCCATGGGAGAATGCCATGATAAGAATCTGAATATTCATAGTTATGAATTTATGAATATTCATTGAGGATTCTGGAAGTAGTTTAGCAAATGCTGAAACTAGATGAAAAGGATAAACTTGGTTTCCTGGACAATTTTGCCTAGGGTTGATCCAGTAGATCCCTCATAATTCAATGAATATCAGATTCAGAGTAGAATCTTCAAAGAACTATTCATTCATTCTCAGTGAGTATTTTAATTGTTTTTGTTTTCCTTTGTGATATAGTCTTACTGTAACTCAACTAGACCACACAAACAACAAATTACCCAACAGAACAAAACTAGATTTTCTTTGAACATTAAAAAAACAAAAATTATTGTCAGAAAATAAAACTGATTCCAATTTAACTTTTAGGTATTGTGGCTAGAAGCAGGTATAATCTCTCCACAAAGATAAGGCAATTTGATGTTACTTATTGACTTTCAAAAGAGATTTTCAGGAAAAGTTAACAAATACATTAAAAACCCTCTGAAGTTGTATAGGAAATTAATAAAGCTTCCTGGTTACAACATTTAGAGTGTTCCACTAGAAAAATAAAACACTAACCTTTGAAATTTGAAAATGAGAGCAAGCTAGCTGTGTCTCCAATGCAAGAAGAATTTTTCTGAACTACTAGAACTAATTTGATAATAACAGACAACAACAACAAATTATAACCCTAAACTACAACAACACTAACAAGTAAGAACAACAATAATAACGCTTTGGATAACTTATAACTCACTGATGAAACTGGACTCATATAGGCCAGGTTCAAAACTGAGAGCTTCTCTTTCAACTTTCTTTCATATATGGCTCCATCCACAGGGTTTCCCTTAGGAGTACCAGAATTGGGGCAGCACGGTGGATATAGCTTGGAGTCAAGATTTATCTTTCTGAGTTAAAATCTGGCTTCAGACACTAACTGGCAGACTCTAGGCAAGTCATTTAACGCTGTTTGCCAATTAAATAAATAAATGCCTGAATTTGGCTTGTGCTCAGATCTCTAGAGCAAAAAGAAGAAAGGACTTCCAACTTCCAGGTAGGTGAAAACATAAGCTATAAGAGATTTTCTTTAACCAGACAAAACACAAAGGGCTAACCACTAAGTCCATAAGCAATTAAGAATACTTTTCTTCTCTCTAAAGTGGTTCTCTTCTTTCCCTAAGGACTCATCGATTCCTTAAAAATATTGCTGTTTTATGACTGTTCTCTGGCAACGGAGAGTTTTAAAAAATCAAGAAATCCTCTTGTAGTGCCTTCTTGACTTATGTCTACTGCCTCTTCCCCATCCCACGCCTAATCTAGCACCTTGGTGCAAGGAAAAAGAGCTTGAAATTTCTAGGGAGTCCAGCAGCCTCAAGCTCTGTTTGCTTCCAAGGATGGGTAAAAGGCTGGGGCTAGGCTTTCCTCCAGGTTGTGGCTCCCTGCTATGCTGATCTTTCTTTCCCTTTGCCTTTCCTCATGGCATGGGTTCTCCTTCTCCCAGAGACTATGTAGAGAAGCAAGAGTTGGCCTTACGCCAAATCTTAGCATGTGTGTCTGGCCCCAATTCCCTGTTGGTCTATGTCTCCATCTGGTGCTGGCTTCTCAATGCACATGGTTCCCTGGCAAGGCTCAGTGGAGGCTTGAGTCTTTTTTCAAGAGAACAGGTTTACGTCTGTGTGTAGCCTTTCCCCCCCTGTGTGTCTCACATGTCTTTTTATAGAATCAAAGAATTTAGGGTTGGGGGAGGGTTACCTTAGTGATCATATAGTCCAAGTTATAGTTGAAATGCCCTGGCTTGGTGATCCAGACACTACTGGAAGATTGATGATTAGGGAGAACTCACCACCTCCCTCATCTGGATATCCTGTTTCACTTTTGGACAGCTCTAATGTCAAAGGGGCTAGACTCATCAAGCCAAAAAGGCTCATCTTCCTGGATTCAAATCTGGTCTCAGACACTTACTAGCTGTGTGACCCTGGGCAAGTCACTTTATCCCATTGGCCTCATTTTCCTCATCTGCAAAATGAGATGGAGAAGGAAATGGCAAACCACTCTAGAATCTTTGCCAAGAAAGCCCCAAATGGAGTCACAGAGTCAGGACATGATGAATCAACTAAACACTAACAATCATTAAGAAGATTTTTTTTTCCTCACATCAAGACTACAATTTGCATCTTTTCAACTTTCCCCCATTTCTCTGGTTTCAATTTTGGGGGACAAACAGAACATACTTAATCTTCTTTCATACAATAATCTCTCAAATACTTGAAGATAGCTTTTTAAAAAAATTTGGTCATTTAAAAAACATTATTCTTCCCCCCCCCCAACTAATAGGGTTTCCCCACCTCTACATCTCTCCTCTGTTAGAAAAAAGAAAAAAATCCTCATAGCAAAGTCATATCAGACAAATTCCCACATTCAACATGTCTAAAATTTATAGACAGCCATTTCTTAAAGGTCAAGCCCAAGAGTCAGCTTGCGTGTGAAGTTCCTCAGTAGTTAGGTAGCAATTCTTTGATTCTTAGCTCTTTGGTGACCTTGTAGCTACAACTTTTGGTCATCAATGAAGCATAATCTCATTGATCCTATTGCTGATGCTTGGGACATGAGAAGTCAAGGTTAGAAGGAAAGATCACCTCTGCTGAGTGGTGAGAATCTAGGAAGAGGCTAGTTTGTACCTTGCAAAGAGACATGGTGGGGGGCAGGGGGAACCTTCTACTCTTGTCTAGGGACCTAAATGAACCTAAGGTAGACTAAACAACCTTTCCATACTCATTGGATATCATGCCCCCTCCCTTATTCTGAAATTCTACCAAACTGACCTTTCTCTATTTCCCACCCTTGACACTTCATCTTCCATCTATACTGCTTTTGAAGTGGTCAAAGCCCAAGGGGAATGACCTTCCTTGCTTCTGCCTTATAGAGTCCCTCTGTTCTTTTCAGATGAAGCTCAAGCACTATCTTCTGCCTAACGCCTTTCTTGATTCCCCCCCCCCCCATTGCTAATATCCTCCCTCCCAAACTACTTTCAACTGCTGGTATATATTTTATATTTATTAATTTTACATACATGTGGCAAATATGTTTATGTGAGTATCATCACAATTGGAATGTAAGTTTACTGTCTTCAGGGATTATTTCATTTATTCTTTGTGCTTGTATCTCTCTCAAAATACATATTACCTCAAATCTATTTTGTCTGACTTCAAGAGTCAGAGTGAAGTCTTCCAGTCTTCAATGGAGAAGAGTAAGAATTTTACTTTGGTATGAAGAAATTAGGCCTTTTATTTATTTGTCTACATTCTTTTTATCCTTCTGACTCTCTTTTCTATAAATCTCTAGGTCTATATTTTTCTCCCTCTCCAGTTTTCTGTCGTCCTTTTCCTTCAATATTTTTAATTCTTTATCTGACAACCTGTTCATTTCTCCTTGCCTTCCACCGCCTACTTTCATTCTCTTTAACTCCCTCTTAATGTTTCCTCCTTCTTTTTCCTTTGTGTATAGTTATTTTTGCTCTTTATTACAAGAAATAGCATGGCATAATGGAAGGGAAGTAGTATGTAGAGCTAGAACACCTATGTTTGGATGTAGTTTCTGACTGTGAACAAGTCATTTAACCTGTTTAAGCCTCATTTTCCTCATCAGTAAAACAGAGAAAATAATAATATCATTAATACTTAACTCAAAGAATTGCTGAGTCTCAAGTGATGAATTGGTTGGTTGGTAGAGACAGATAAAAAGATAGGAGTAGATAGATAGAGAGACAGACAAACAGCCAGATAGGTAGACTGCTATAAACAGAGCATTTACTTTATATGTGCCATGTTCTGTGTTAGATGCTGGAGATACAAACAGAAGCAAGTAAGGTAGTTTCTATTCTCAAGGAACTTGCATTAAAAAAATTCAACAAGCATTTAAACACTTGCTATGTGCAACGTGCTTCTCTCTGTCCTGCCACAGGTTCGTTCTTTAAAGTCTTACTATTCTAAATCATATCTTAACATCCATTTTTAAATTTTGAGTTCCAAATTCTCCAACTTCTTCCCCATGCATTAGAAGGAAAGCAATAAGATACTTATTATACATGTGAAGTCATGCAATACATATTTCCATATTAGCCATGTTGCAAAAAAAGCAATAAAAATAATATGCTTAGAATTCATCAGTTTTCTCTCTAGAAGTGGATAGCATTTTTCATCAGTCCTTTGGAATTGTCATGAATTGTTGCATTGATCAGAGCATCTAAGTCTTTCATGATTAAACATCATTACAATATTGGTATTACTATGTACAATGTTCTCCTAATTTAGCTCAATTCACCTTGCATCAGTTTATATATCTCCCCAGGTTTTTTTTAAAAAAATCACTCCCTTTGTTGTTTCTTATAGCACAATACTATTCCATCACAATCATCTACAATGACTTTTTTAGCCATTTCTCAATTGATGGGCATCCCTTCAATTTTCAATTGTTTGTCACCAGAAAAAGAGCTTCTATAAATATTGTCATACTTGTAAGTCCTTTTCCTTTTCCTTTAATGTCTTTGGGGCATTGTCCTAGTAGTGGTATTATAAGATTAAAGGGAATACAAAGTTTTATAGCCATTTGGGCAGAGTATCAAATTGTTCTCCAAAATAGTTGGACCAGTTCACAATTCCACCAACAGGGCATTAGTGCCCCTGCTTTTCCATACCCCTTCCACAATCTGTCATTTCCCTTTTCTGTCATGTTATCCAATGTGATAGATATTAAATGGTTCCTCAGAGTTTTTTAATTTGAATTTTTCTAATTATTAGTGGATTGGGGTATTTTATCACATGACAATTAATAGTTTTGATTCTTCTGAAGTTGCCTGCTTATGTCCTATAACCACTTACCAATTGGGGAATGGCTCTTATTTTTTTACAAATTCAGTTCAATTCCCTATATATTTGAGAAACTTCTTATAAAACTTTCCCCTCTCTTTTTCTGCTTCCCTTCTCATTTTGATTACATTGGCTTCATTTATGTAAAACTTTTCTAATTTATTGTAATTAAAATTTTCCATTTTAATTCCTATAATGCTATCTGTCTTTTGGGTTGGTCATAAACTTTTTCCTTATCCATAGATCTGACAGGTGAAATTATCAGGCTCCCCTAATTTATTTTTCATATCACACTTAATATCTAAATCATGTACCCACTTTGACCATATCTTGTTATACAATGTGAGATGTTGGTTTAAGCTTAGTTTCTTCCAGACTACTTTTCCAGTTTCCCCAGAAGTTGTTGGGTTGTGTTTTGTTTTTTGTTTTTTGTTTAATCAAATAGTGAGTTCCTACCTCCAAAACCTGGATCTTTGGGTCTATCTAACACTAGATTACTCAGGTCATTTACTATTGTATATTCTGTACCTAATTCATTCCATTAGTCCACTACTCTATTTCTTAGTCAGTTCTGGATTGCTTAGATGATTATTGATTTGCAATAGGTTGAGGAATTTTTCTAATATTTCTAATAAATCTAATGGAAGAAGAAAACAAAAAAAGAGAAACTGGAAAGTAAGGGGTGATGGTGGTAGTGTTTCCTTAAAGAACAATGTAGCTGATAAGGAGGAGGAGGATTCCATAGAATCCATGTGTAAGATGAAACGTGAAAAGCATGACTTGAGGACCTTCCTAAAATGGTGGTTCAAGGTAAGAAACCACCAAAGAGAAGACAGAGATTTCAAGGGATGGCAATGGAGCATGAGAAAAGAAGAAAGAACACTATGGAGAGAATTCAGTTGAGAATGAGGTGAAGCAAAGCTGGACTCCTTTCTGAAAGGAACTTTGTAACATATTTTGCAAAATTTCAAACCACTATATAAATTGTGGCTCCCAGTAGCTGTTAGCATGCGTCAGCGGCCACACCCCTGGGCAATGGCTTCAACAGGCCGGCTAAACCTTGTGAGGGTAGCCATCGGGTCGTCGTTGACCCCTGGTGAACTAAGGCTTTGCTCACCCAGCATGTGAAGACTGCTTCGGCAGAACAGGCGGAAGAAACCAATAAGAAGGTTCAATGGCTGAGAGGGCGACGCAGCAAAGCACTGTGGAGTGGTCAGGGCGTGTTGGAGCACAAAGGACAACACGGCCATCCAATGCAGCTGAGGAAGTCTCCAGGTGTAACGATTTTTCGTACCACTGGACCCAGGCTTCCAACACCAAGAGTGGGACTGTCTCTGTGCACCGACTTTTCCACTTAAATCTCCTTCACACACAAGTATTTTTGTGCACACTTATCTACATCACAGATGAAAGTGCACAAAGACAATCGTCATCTTTGGTTACCGAGAGACTACTACTATACTATATAAATATTAGCTATTATTATTATTATTATCATCTATGTGACATTAAGCAAGTGACTTCACCTCTCTGAGCAATGGTTTCCTCAACTTTCAAGTGAAGGGGTCAAATTATATGATATCTCAGAGTCAGCTTTTAAAGTTGGGGCAGCTAGGGGGCACAGGGGATAGAATGTCAGGCCTGAAATCAGGAAGACTCATCTCCCTGAGTTCAAATCTGGCCTTAGACACTGTGTGATCCTGGGCAAATTATTTAATCCCTTTATGCTTTAGTTTCCTCATCTGTAAAATGAGCCAGAGAAAGAAATGGCAAACCACTCCAGTATCTTGACCAAATCCCAAACAGAGTCATGGAAGGTTGGACACAAACCAACAAGTAACTAAACAACAGCAAGAGTCAGTTCAAGTCCCTGACACATCCTATTTTGAACTTCTATAGTACTTGTGTGTGCTAAGACTTAACTGGTTGATTTTCATCTTTTACAGATTTGTAGCATTTTTGAAGTGGTTTCCTGATGTTTCTGTCTCCGTATGTCTTATGTTATTATTGAACTTGTTTATGTTTAGTGATCTGAACTCTCTTACCAAAAAGGAATTTACTTACCCACCGGTTGACTGAAAGAATTCCCACCAATGGAGCTCTTGGTGGAGAAAAAGATCTTGACCTGAAAGACCCTTGTGATTTTTTGGTTTGTGATTGCTGGTTGACTGGGACACAACTATTGAGATAGCAAATCTATCTATCTATCTATCTATCTATCTATCTATCTATCTATCTATCTATCTATCTATTGATTAGTTCTAGGAGCTACTTTACAAAGGAATGGAGACAATATAACAGCTCCTTTCTAAAGTTGATCAACCTACCACATCAGGGTGCACTTTTTGTTGGTCAACATACGACATCAGGGTGCACCCAAAGTGCTCACCTAGGGGAAACACCTCAGAAGACTCAGATCCCAGGAAGTTTCTCAAACCATTTTGAAGATAGGTGGAGGCAG
Source organism: Monodelphis domestica (assembly GCF_027887165.1). NCBI lineage: Eukaryota > Metazoa > Chordata > Mammalia > Didelphimorphia > Didelphidae > Monodelphis > Monodelphis domestica. The sequence goes on from NC_077230.1 coordinate 84,196,340, forward strand.
AGTCTTAGGCAGAGGACAGATCTGAAATTGTCTCAGGAAGGGCTTATCATTATAGTCTTGCAAGTCAGATGGAACAGTAAATAAAGCACTGAGTCTGAAGTCAGGAAGACCTGAGTTCAAATTTGACCCCAGTTATTTAGTATCTTGTGACCCTGGGAAAGTCATTTAACTCTTATTTGCCTCAGTTTCATTATCTATAAAATGAGATGGAAAAGTAAATGACAAAGTACTCCAGTATCTCTGCTGAGAAAACCCCAAACAGAGTCACAAAGAATTAGACAGGACTGCAACAACTGAACAACAACAATAATGAGATTGGCCTCAGGCTTTATCACTGACTCCAGGAGGTAATAATGATAGCCACTGTATACAAAACACCCAAATGGAAGAGAAAAACAGGAGTGTGGTTGGCTCATGGGGTTGCCTTCATAGAAGTTGGCATTCTTAGGGAGACACAGAATGACATGTTCACTTTGGGGAGGTCTTCCAGGGATGCTCAAAGTGCCACCATATGCCTCCTGAAACCCAAGACTCATCTGTGTCCTGAGTTATCTTCTGAAGGCGACTGACACTACTATAAATGACAAAATAGCAATGAGCAGTAAGAGTGACCATCAGTGGTGTTCTATACTAGTCTCACTTAAACCCCTAATTGCACACTACTCTTGAACAATCATAATGACAGTGCAGCTAAGGCAGGGCTAGAATTGTGTGCAACAAAGTGCCAACTCAGCTCACTGAACCTCCCAGCAGCCCCTGGCCAGGGTGCTAATGCAATTCAGTCTAATATTTTTCCTTCTAACCACATCCACTAAAAAGGAACATGAGTGTTTCAGCCATAATGGCAAAAGTGGCTATCTTTCTATTTTCTTATATTGCAGGGAGGGGCGGAGTTTGGAGGTGTGAGGGAATTGGACCTGTGATTTCACAGGAGTAGGGAACTCCCAGTGAGGATATTTGTTGTACTAATACAGATGGATGGCTATTATACAAGTTAAAGTCAGAAATTTGCCTTGGTATTTGTTGCAAGAGTTTGGGGGCGGGAGGCAAGATGAAGAGGAAATAAATGCTAATTGGGAAAAAAAACACTTACATTTTAAAAGAAAATAAATTGCTTGGGACACTAAAGCTTGTGACTTGCCCAGAATCATATTAACAAAATGCAAGAGGCAGCATCTGAACCTCGGTGGTCTTCACGCAGTCCAACCTTTCCCTAGTTCTCCCCCAAACTTCCTAAATTGAACTTCTGTGTAAGAAAAATAGCAAAACAAATGCAACTGATATCATATAATAAGGAGTTGATCAGGAGAGTCGCCAAGTCCATCTGATGGATCCCACCTCTCAAGTTGAGATTGCAAGATTTGGGCTATTGTTGGAAGGAGGCCCCTTTCCCAGAGCTGGATCTGTGCCCTAGACGTCTGCGGAAAGATAGCACCCAGCTAGGACACAAGGGACTCCTCTGATTTATCTCTAGTGATTTGGGATAGCCTACTGATAATTAACTGCCGGAGGCCCAGGAGGACTCTTGTTCAGGAACTAGATTCTCCATGATCTATAAGGGTGATCTGTGGATCAGCCTATGACAGACAGCCCTTTTCAAATGCCTTTTTCTCCCTTGGATATATATGACACAAGACCCACCTATTACCCATAGAATACCCAGAGCGCAGCATGGTGAGGAAGAAAGAGATTTTTCTCTCCTCTTCATCTTCTCCTCACCTCTAATAGCAATGGTAAATTACAATAGAAGTACTTGGCCTTGGGAAACAAATAAGTGTGTGTGTGTGTGTGTGTGTGTGTGTGTGTGTGTGTGTGTGTGTGTGTGTGTACACACTCAGCCCAAGAACTCTCAGGTCCCCAGATCTTCCAATTTGCTCAGAATTGATAATCTGGGTGTATTTCAAATCTGTCTCACCCGTCATCTCCCTACATGACTTTGCCACCTCCTTCCTAGTGGCTTTTTTCATGGTGGCGATACTTCCACTCCCATTGCCTCCTCTTCTGATCCACTGTGAGTGCCTATCTAGAACCTCCATTTCAAGCAGTAAATAAACATTCTTAAGTACCTATTAGGTTCCAAGCTCTGTATTAAGTGCTGAGGATACAAAGAAAAAGAAAAAGAAAGGTAGTCTTTGCCCATAAGGAGTTTATATTCAGAGAAAACACAACACAAAAGGTGGCTGAAAATGGGGTTGGGGGACGATACCTGACATGATGGAGAAGTCCAGAAGTGCTGTGTAACTGGTGGGAAATGAAGAGCAAACTGTTCTCCCCTTCTGCCCCCCACCCCACCCCTTGAGTGGAGATTTTGGAGTGCATGGCTCTGCCCTGGCATCAGAGGTCCCAACCAGAGGAGCAGATGGTACTGAGGGGGTGTAAACTATTTTGATCTTGAAGGTTGATGAAATCTTCCAGTGATGATGTTTCTGGTGGCATGATGGCATAATGGAGAAGCCCCAAACATGTGTAGTTAGAGGGAAATAAGGATATTTTCCATTTAAGGAAATCTCCATGATGATCATTTTCATTTCAAACTCTGACTCGAAGGGCTACTTTTCCTCACTGACTTTCCTTGAGTACTTTTCATCCTTTTATCTGATGTCTTCTCCCATTAGAATTGCTCCATGAAAGGATGAACTATCTTTCTTTTTTGCTTATAATTGTATCTTTAGTACTTGGCCCAGTGTCTGGCCTACATACTTGGCAAATCCTCTGCCTCCCCTATCTGTTCATCTATCCATCCATCTATTTATCTATCTACACTACCTATCTGTCTGTCTGTCCGTCTGTCTGACTGCCTGCTTATCTACTGACCACTTGAAAGATGGCCTTTGGTCTTGTGCCAGTTCCTTATAAAGCCTATATTTCCAACCTTTGGCCTGTCATATAGAATCATTGGATCATAGAAAAAGAGATGAAAGGGATTTTCCAGATCATTGAGTACAACCCCCTCTTTTATATTTTGTTTTAAACTCTTACTTTCTGTTTAAGTATCAGTTCTAAGACAGAAGAGTGGCAAGGGTTGGGTAATCAGGGTTAAGGACTTGCCCAAGGCTACCCAGCCAGGAAGTGTCTGAGACCAGATTTGAACCCAGGTCCTTTTGCTCCAGGACTGTCATTCTATCCACTGTGCTACCTAACTTCAACCTGCCCCCTTTTACATTTAAATAAAATTAGGATTAGAGAGGGAAGTAAATTGATCAATGTCACACAGGTAGTATGTGGGAGATCCAGGAACTGAACCCAAGTCTGCTGAATAAATATCACTTTCTTTTCTGTGTACCAAACTAGATGGATATTTTTTCCTACTCTTCTTAGTGCATGTGCATTTTTACTTTATTTTAATTATGTGTAGTCAAAACTCTCTTTTAATTCTTTCTTATTACTGCTATTTGCATTGACTTTCCGCTCTAACTACAGTTGTGAAAGGTCTCCTTTTCTTGTTCTCTGATGTTTTTGTAAAGTAATCTATATACATTTGGGGTGCATAGGGTGCTCTGAGAGGACTGTGGCTCCAAGAAGCTGTAGCACGGACAACAGCCATACTCAAGTAAAACCATTGGCAGACAGGCTAAACCAGGTTGAGGGGGACCAACAGGCCTCAAACCCATCAGTGATTTAAGGGGATGTCTACTCCAAACATGTGAAAACTTCCCCCATCAGAATATGGATGAGAACGATTAATTCCGATGCCCAGGAGGGCAGCTGAAGCAGGCTCTGTGGGGTGCTTCGAGCTTGGTCAGAGATCAAAGACATCAAAGTAAATCCATTGCATCCTGGGCCATGGACAGTCATCCTGACTTTTGTACTGCCACTTCACAGGGATAATTCTGGAAAAGAGAGTAGACTGACAACTTTTTGCAACTCTGGCACTTAAATCCAATTCAAGCACGAGTCAGGATATCACCTATGATGTCACTGACCTTCAGAAATGAAAGATAAACAATAACAATGATATCCATTTAGAGCTGACTGTGATGTAATAGTGTAAATGGCCTATCTAAAGCAAATTTATGCCAAATTAATTTCCAGTTTTTCTGATAATTTCTATCAAATAGAGAGTTCTTCCCATTGTAAATTATGTCAATTCTGTTTATAGCGAGAGAGATTGTCTTTTATTGGTTTTGGTTCCTGCTTATCTAACATGTTCTACGGATCATTTTCTTAAACCAGTGCCAAATATTATTATGGTTACTGTTTTATAATGTAGCTTAATATTTGTTAAACTATATGGCTGATTCCTATTTCTTTTCATGATTGCATTTGTGACTCCAGATGTTTTGCATTTCCAAATAAAATTTGTTACAATTTTCTCTAGCTTTATAATGTAGTTATTTGATAGTTTGGTATAGTATAGTTGTTTTTTCACAGCTAGACCACCTTTTCCTCAGGTTCTAACCTTCAAGATACCAGAGCTGTTAAAGTGTTTTACATGCTAAGGAAAACATCACCAGAAGACCAAAAAAGGCCTTACTAATTATCATAATTCATATTTACCTAAAACTTTAAGGCATGATGTCCAGAAAAAATCTAGGACATCTTAATGAAGTTTTGGGGGCAGATAGGTGGTTCAGTGGATAGAGAGCCAGACCCAGAGATAGGAGGTCCTACTTTCAAATTTGACCTCAGACACTCTCTAGCTGTGTGACCCTGGACAAGTCACTTAACCCTTATTGCCTAGCCCTTACTTCTCTTCTGTCTTAGAATCAATACTTAGTATTGATTCTAAAATGGAAGTATGAGTTTCTAAATAAATAAAAAAAAACCCTAAGTCTTGTGGTTTGTTAGGACCAAGACTAGGTGCTATAGGTGTTTTTCCAAGAAACTTTGCTGTTCCTTTGGTTGTTGTAATAGCTAATAGTTCCTTTTCCATTACAGGGTTGTTCCTTGTTACCAAAGTCAACTGGTGGAGTAATAAATTCTGAGTTGCATATAGCCTTGGGCTCCTACCCTTCTTTCTTCTCTGATAAATTTGAAATCAATGTTATCTCCATAGTCTCTCTAAAGATGTAACTTGCATTTGGGTGTCACATCAAAGACTCAGCCATGAAGGTGCTCTTTGTGCCTATAAAGGATCCTTTTAGATCCATGTTCCACTTGTAGGACATTTCCTTTCTTAGCAATGACATAAGGGCTTCTGTTGACGTTGGGTTGCTTGCAATGGATCATCTACAAACATTCTCTCTGCCTAAAAAACACCTTAAAGCCTTGACTTCTATTAGTGATGACAGTTTTTCATGATCCACATATAGATTGTGGTTCATTTGTCACCCTCCAAGATTCAACAAAAGCCTTGTAAACTTACAGCAAACCATGACAAAACCACCAGGTGCATAGTTCTCAGACCTGTGAGATATGTTCTTTCCAAGGCTGAAGGCAAATACAAATATCATCTAAACATGTCACAATAGACCTAGGAAAAGATGTTAGATATGGAGTCAGGAGAGCCCTTCCATTCTGATTCTACAAAGTAGTGCTAGCTCTGTTTAAAAGACCCGAAAGCTGATGTTCAGATGACTTAGATGATTTATCTCAAGTCAAATAACTGATGAGTTTTGGAAATGGACTTAATAGGAATAATTAATACTACCCAAGAATTAATTAATTAATTATTAATTAACTGATTGATTATTAATTAATTAAATATATAAAATATATTTATATTATATATTATATAAAATATATTTATATTATATATTATATAAAATATATTTATATTATATATTATATAAAATATAAATAAAAATAATTAATTTAATTATTAACTAATACTATAATTAATACTATAATTAATTAAAGAACAACAAACTACATTCCCTATTGCCTCCTGCCATCTTCCTGTGAATCAGAGCATCAAGGCAGGATTCACAAAAAAATTGCTCAAGTATGATGAATTGTCCAGAAAGCTTATGAAGTAAAGGCACACCTCTGGGGTCCCAGAGGTTTATTGAGTTCTGACCTTTCTCTCTTGAGAGACAAATGTAATCAAAGTTAGCAGTACTATACAGACCATCAAAAACTCTTTTTGTATTCCTGCTTTCCTTAATTTTTTTTCTAAATCCTTATCTTCTTTTTCAGAATAGTTCTAAGGTAGAAGAGCAGTAAGGACTAGATGATTGGAGTTTAGTCAACAATAAATTGGAGCCCAAGGTTACACAAGTAGGATGTGTCAAAGAGCAGATTTGAACCCAGGACCTCCCATCTCTAATCTGGCTCATCTATCCACTGAGCCACCTAACTACCCCTACCTTCCTTAAATCTTGTATAAAGCTAAATACTGCTTCTCCAACCAGTAGCTTCAAAGCAATTTCTGTCTATATGGTTCACCTCCTTTGAGCTTTGTTGGTTTGTTAGCTAAAGTTATTTATCCTCCTTTTCTGGTAGAGTTTATTCAAAGAATGGTCTTGCCTTTCTCTCTGACTTCTTTAGCTTTTTCTTGCCTCTTTCCACAAACAGAAGCAGAGATAAAACATGATTAGTACTTAGGATGCTACAAAGGTGAAAGCCATGGGCCTTGACCCTAAGAAATGTAGTAGAAATATGGGACATGCACATAATTATTTCCCCCAAATAAAATGTTGCAAGTTTATGAGAGAAGTACCAAGTAGTCTATCTCTCATGTCTAGGGTTTCAAGGAATAGATGCAGCCACAGCTACCTTAATCTATCTAGTTCATTGTTACCAGACAAACCACCATGAAAACAACTATACACATAGTATATATTTAGCTTGACTATGCATATTTGGAACAAGAACTTTTCCAATGGGGGAGGTGGGAGGGTCAGAAAACCCATATGTGACACACATGTTATACATACAGAGTCATAGTCATACATATGTACATGCATTCATGTACACTTATGTGTATGCTTGATTAGCTAATGTTTTAAGGAATAGAGATACAATCATGCTCTCTGTAGGTTAACTATAGGGCTTATTGATAGCACGAATATTACCCCATTAGATTATATTAAACACATATTTATAAATATAAAATAAACATATTTATAGAAATATATATAATTTGGGGGCAGCTAGGTGGCTCAGTGGATAGAGAGCCAGGAGTCTGGAGGACCTGGGTTCAAATCTAACCTCAGACATTTCTTAGCTATATGACTCTGGGTAAGTCACTTAATCCTAACTGCCTAGCCCTTACCATTTTTCTGTCTTGCAACCAATACATGTATCAATTCTAGGACAGAAGGGAAGTGTTTAAAAATATAAATAAATATAATTTGCTATTACCTAAAGTTTTTCAAAGTCATAAATATTTGCTGAATAAATGAGTGAGGATTGGAAAGCACCTTTGTTATACCTAGAGGCAGTGTGTTATGACAGTAAGTTGACCAGAAGTAAAAAACAGTGGAGTTCAAATACTGTCTCTGACACATACTGGATGTATCTACTCTTCTAAAATGACTTTACCTCCCAGTGCCCTCAGATCTAAAGTTTCAAAGCAAGCAATGACCTACTATTATATAGGACCTACCTATTGAAGGAGTTTTCTCACCTAGAGTTCCCTATGCCACTGACATTACAAAAGCTAGACCACTTAGAAATGTTTGGTATACTCAAACTACCCCAATGATTTTTTCTTTTATTTTCTTTGTTAATTAATGAATTTGTTTATTCCATTAAAGTTTCCAGTTAGCTTCCTTCCTCCCCTCCCCATACTAGAGAAGGCATCATTTGACTATATATTTCTACACACAAAAAACTATGTCTTGTTTGTTTCTATGTATCTATTCTCTTTCTGGAGGTAGGCATATACAAGTTATTCTTCAAAAAATATTTCTCTTATAGTGTACAATGTTCTCTTGGTTTTATGCATTTTACTCTTCATATTTTCATGTGGGTCTTTCCATTTTTAAAAAATTAACCTCCTGAATTCAATGGGAACTGGAAAGATCTCCAGGAACTGATGCAGAGTGAATGGAGAAGAACCAGGAGAACATTGTACACAGAGACTGATACACTGCGGTTCAATCAAATGTAATGGACTTCTCCATTAGTGGCAATGCAGCGATCCTGAACAACTTGGAGGGATCCCACTATCCACATCCAGAGGAAACACTATGGGAGTAGAAACACAGAAGAAAAACAACTGCTTGAATACATGGGTCGAGGGGATATGGCTAGGGATTGTGAATTTTAAAACTACTCCACCCTACTCAGGCAGAACTTTAGAAGATCTGATTTAACTATTTCCTGATTAGTAACAATGAAGATACTTTGGTTAATAGAAGAATCAAGTCTTGGGAACTATACATTTCTTCACCCTATTCAGTTTAACAAGGTCAGGATGCCTGCACCATACTCAAAGATTTAATTATCTGAGGAAATGGCCTTCAACAGACATGTGCAGAAAAAGCGGACAGACCCTTGGACTGTCCTAAGTCAAGCTAAGCTATCATTGGTACAAATGAGATGCAGGAAAATTATATAAAACCATCTATATAAGGCACGTCACTTGCTCTCTCTCCCTCTTTCCCTGGAGAGGCGACTCTGGCTGGCAGCATGCTAGGCGTTTCGACATCTTGGAGTGGTGGCAGTTATTTGTCTGGGTTTGGAGATGAATTTGCCCTTGAGCTGATTCAGGTTCAGGCATTTTGGCTGAACCCTTTTGGAGTTCAGGTTGATTCCTTCCTCCTTCACACTCCGAAACCTTACTTTCTAGATCTCCTAATTTTCCCACCTGGCACTAGCCAGGCAGGAGAAATCCTGCTCTTTTTTCCTTCTTACTTCTTCTTAATCTCCTCCACTATGTCAATTAAATCACCATAAATTTCCAGCTGACTTGGGTATTTTATTATTTGGGATTTTCCCTGGTGACCAATTAAATTTTAGATTTTAAGTCACAACACTAAAATTATCTTTTACAGGATGTAGACTCTAAATGAACATCCTAGTGCAAACACCAACAACGTGGAAATGGGTTCTGATCAAGGACACATGTAATGCCCAGTTGCATTGGCTCCAGGAAGAGGGGGGGGGGAGGAAAGAATATGATTCTTGTAACCAAGGAATAATGTTTGAAATTGACTAAATAAATTAATTTAAAAAAATAAATAAAATTAATATCCTCATCATTTCTTTTGTTTGCTTGTTTTTCTCTCTTTTTAAAATTTTATTTTTATTGTCATGCAAAACTCACTTCCATATTGATCATTGTCCTAAGAGCACACCCATATATAACCAAACCCCCCAAATAAGACCATAAATACACTGATGTGAAAGAGGTCTCCAACAGTTTTTTCTCTGGAAGTAGTTAACATTCCCCGTCATAAATCCTTCAGGATTGTCCCAGGTCACTGTCTTGGTGAGAGTAGCCAAGTTTTCACAGATCTCAGCATTTCTAATGGCACAGTAGTATATCCCCGAGATTAATGAGGCAGAATTTCAGATAGGTTCCATATCAGATGTAACCTAGCATCTTTTAGGGAAGCCTTATCATCAAAGATTGACACCCAACCAAGGGTCTTGAGAAAGGCCCAAAATGGTCATAACAAACTGTGGAGTAGAAAAGACAGGAACATATGGTCCTCCTTGTGGTGGACTTCTCAAAAATCAGGGTCCTAAGAGAGATACAAAGTCATCAAAAGAGTATCCTAAGAATATTAGCAATGTAGTCATATACTCTCTGATTCCCAGAAATACACTTGAGTCTAAACTGCACTCTAGGGGGCAGCTGGGTAGTTCAGTAGATTGAGAGCCAGGCTTAGAGACCTGAGGTCCTAGGTTCAAATCTGGCCTCAGACACTTCCCAGCTGTGTGACCTTGGGTAAATCACTTGACCCCCATTGCCTAGCCCTTACCGCTCTTCTGTCTTGGAACCAGTACATAGTATTGATTCCAAGATGGAAGGTAAGGAGTTGTTGGGTTTTTTAATAAACAAATTTTAAAATGCACTCTAAAAAACTGCTTGGGATTATTCTTCATTATGGTCTAGCAGCCAGTTCTTATCTTAACTGCACTGGCTAAATGAATGAAGTGACCTCTAATGTTCCCTTTCAGCCTTGAAATTCTATGATCCTAATCTGCGAACCAACCAATGTACAGTTTCATGTTATTCGAATAGAAGGTGCACACTTGAAAAGTGGTAAGTGATGTCAACGATGAGAAAGTGAACAAGAGAAGTGAGTAGCCCCAATGGTAACAATGTCCCTCAACCCAAAAGATGTTATGGTTAAGCTTTGCATTGTAAGCTCCATGTGCCTTATTAGTTTAGTTGTTTCTGGCCTAATTTGCTTGGCCTGAAAGTAGAGTTGAGTGAAAATAATTATCGTATCCTGCAGGTTTGTAATTAGTCTCAGCCCTTGAGGGGAGGAATCCAGGTTGTAGGTATTAAGCAGGCTATACAGACTTTGGTTGTTCTTGAGTCATTTCTGTGGTGCACTGTTTTTCATGACTCCATTTGGGATAGATCTTCTTGGCAAAGATACTGAAGTAATTTGCGTTTTCCTTCTCCGGCTCGTTTTTATGAGATGAGTAAACTGAGGCAAACAGGATTTTAAATGACTTGCGCAGTGTCAGTGTCACACAATGGTCTGTGGCTGGATTTGAATTCAGGTCTTCTTGACTATCCATTGTGCCATCTACCTGCTCCAGACTACATAGACACAGTTTATTAAGAGAAAGTGATGTAATTTGGTCAGATTATGCCCTTTCACCCCAGAGGAAGTATTAGATAGAAGTAGAAAAGTCCATTAAGTGCATTCTATGGCACCAAAGAAATTCTAACAAGGTCTGTGTTTGTCCTTATAATTTATCATTGGTATATTTCTAGTTGACCCCAAATGGATGAATTTGTGAAAGACTCCCTTCTTCTACTGGAAAAAAAAAAAAAACACCTCATAGACCCTGACTGTCTCAGGCCATCAGAACTAGATTATCTTATACACTATCATATCCTCTGGCTAGATCAGCACAGTACATGGTTCTGCCTCTATATCTGGAGATCCTTGGCTGGACTAGTGAAAGCTGAGGTTGATCTGTGTAAGGACGTGGGAGCCAGATGGTAGCCCAATATCCAAAGGACAGCAGGATTGCCTGATGGATTGCTCGGATCTTTAGTGAATTTCAGTTCCAGTAAAAGCCAAATGAGACCAACAAATTAAACAAAAATGTCCAAGAGGCTAGAAGAGTTACAACATCAGTTCAAGTTGTTCTATTAGCAAATCTTATGCAAGGGGCAGAGACTACCCCAGGTTTCTTAGGTTCAAAATAGTAAGTCAGCACCTAGAAAATAAGTAAAATAAAAGGCAATGCTTTCCAAGGCAATGTTAAACATCTGGGAGTCAATACGGCTCATTCCAAGTCTGTAGCTCCCTCTGCCTTGGAGAGAAGGGACCTGGGAATTAGTCCCACCTCCCCTTTCTGCTGGGAGGTCCTCAGTGACACAGGCAGCTCCCTTTTTTTCATGAGAAGCAGCTAGCTGTGTTATGTGGCCTGACCTGCAGAGCCAGGTAGAATTCCATTCTTGGTGGTGTCAGTACTGATCCTGTATAAACAGGCAGCACTGAGTCACCAGCTGATGGCCAATCAGATATTTGCCTGCTTGACTTTCTTCATGTCGCAGGCATAGGATCATAGGTTTGGAGGTCATAGAGACCACTTTCCTTGGGGGTAACTGGAGGCAAGAGAGATAAAGTGACTTGTAGGGTATTAAGTACTAGAAGTGGGATTTGAATCCAGGTCTTATTGACTCCAGCTCTAATTCTCTGTTCCCTACATCACATTGCCTCTCATGGGTCATGTGTCTGAATGAAACCAATATCATCACATAACAATGGTTTTAAATGACTGGTGAGATTTTTAGCTTGAGATTTTTTTCTAGAATTCATAGTCATGATAATAACTGTGCATTTGCCACCTATCTGATCTGGGATACACAAATTATCTTTCTTGGTCTTTTTTCAAAGTCTTATTACGTAAAATGAAAGAGTTAGACTGGATAACAACAGATGCCTCCCATCTTCTAAAACTGTGATTCTATTACCCAGAAGACTGTCTCTAGTAGAAGGCCACAGAGATCTGATCTTGAGAAAGTTTTAGTCAATATTTAAATCATAATTATTATCATGACCAGAAATTCTAGCAGAAATGCTCGAGCTAAAACTTTGACCATTTAAAAACATTTTTCCATGTTGAAATTATAGTGTTGATTTCATTTCGGCACATGACATGACTTGAAAAAAAGGCATAGCTAACATACTGATCAAATTTTCAGATAGGTGGAATAACTAGGACATTGCTGTGCGGTTGTTTTTCAGTCGTGTCTGATTCTTTGGGACCCCGTTTGGGGTTTTCTTGGCAAAGACACTAGAGTGGTTCGCCATTTCTTCTCCAACTCATTTTATAGATAAGGAAACGGAGGCAGACAAGGTTATATGACTTGCCCAGGGTCATACAGCTAGTAAGCATTTCAGATCAGATTTGAATTCAGGAAGAGAAGTCTTTCTCATACTAGAGCCTAAACTCTATCCAATGCTCCATTCAGCTGCCTAAATATCACATTAGATGGCCTTTAAGGTCTCTTGTAGTTCTAAATCTATGATCTTGTGGTCCTACATTGAAAGATCTTGCCTCTGTGCCTTTGCAAAGGCTATCCCCATGCTTGGAATGTGGTCCCCTACTTACCTCCACATCTTAGAATCTCCTAGGATTCCTTTGGCGCTCAAGTCATTTAATATTTCCTACTAGAAGCCTTTCTCAGTTTTCTTCACATTTAAATTATTTCATTTCTCTGTTGTATATCCCAGTAGAATGTCATCTCCTTGAGGTCGGGGATCATTCTGGGTTTCCTTTGTACCCCAAGACCTAGGAGAGTGCCTTGCACACAGAACAGAAGGTGCTTAATAAATGCTTGTTAAATGGATTGGATGGGAGAGGTGGGGTTCCTAGAACACTTGTTAGACTCTGGGCACTACAAGACAGGCAGGAACAAGGAGCAGAGAGAAACACCTGTTGGAGCATAGGTAAATATTTTATTAAAATAATTATTATAATAATATCTGACATTCATAAGGAAACTTTCATCTCCCGATGTTTTATGTATTGTAGCTACATGCATATATATCATAGGCATCACTTTAGTGGATAAAGCATTCGGTTGGTCGTACCAGACTCACTGGAACCAGGTTCAAACTCCGTCAGGTCCAAAGTCATCCATCAACCCTTAGAGACAAGAAAATTGGCTGGTGACAGTGTCATGATAGTACTCCTAGGGGAAGGAGGTTAACTAGAGCTCTACCTTAGAGTTTCTTGACAATTTTATTCTCCTTTTTTTAAACCCTCACCTTCCATCTTAGAAGGAATACCATGTTTTGGTTCCAAAGCAGAGGAGTTAAGTGACTTGCCCAGGGTCACACAAGTAGGAAGTGTCTGTGGTCATATTTGAACCTAGGACCTCCTGACTCTCAAATCATTGAGCCACCTGTTTTCTTTTCTAAAATGTCTGCCTTTCCTCTTCCTTCCCTACTTCAAGAATTAAAAAAAAAAATAGCACATATGCCAGGTGTGGTGAACAAGGGATTTGTGTTCATTAGGAAGGACCACTACAACTACTTTGGGAATGGAGGGTTGTTGCTTTGTTTTTGGTTTTGTGTGTGTGTGTGTGTGTGTGTGTTTTTGATAAGGACATGTGAATAATGACTGAAGTGGCAACCTTTGGATTGGGATGACCTGGCATTATAAGAGGGTAGGACCAGTGATGATGCAAAGCAGGGTCTAACAGGGCAAAGTATCTTTAGATAATCTAACAGTGTTGGATTTTGAGTTAGACAATCTAGGTTCAACTTTGGCTCTGTTGGAAACCTGAATTGGGTAATTAGGTGGTACAGTGGATACAGTAAAAGTCCTGGAGTCAGGAAGACTTGAGTTTAAATATGACCTCAAACTCTTACTAAATGAGTGACCCTGGCCAAGTCACTTGAACCTGTTTAAAGCTTCATTTTGCTAATCTATTAAATGTGCTGGAGAAGGAAATGTCAAAATACTCCAGTATTTTTACCAAGAAAACCCCAAATGGAGTCACAAAGCAACAACCATGACTGAGTAACCAAACAATAAAACTTGAGTAGATTGTCTAGCTACTTAAACTCTGCAGGCCTCAGTTTCCTCATCTATAAAATGAGGGGAATGGACTAGTCAGGGGTCAGCAAACTATGGCCTGAAGGCCAAATTTGGCCATCAATTTTTGCAGGTCCTTGAACTAGGAGTGATTTTTATATTTTAGAATACAATAAAACTTTATTTTTAAATGCAGAGATCATTCTTAGCTTGCAGTTAGCCATCCCATGGATGAGATGTTCCATCAGGTTCCTTCTAGTTCTAAATGTATAGCATCATATCAAATAAAAGATTGGGTAGAATTTTATCATGCCAAACTATTTTCAGTTTTCTATTTTAGAACCTTTTTATTTGCTGTAAAAATGCCCCTATATTGAGTATAAATTTTAATGAGCTTATAAATTTGACTCATACTGGTTGTCTTACAATGGAAATAAGGGATGTGTTTTGGGAAGGCATGGCTGTTCCTTATGACATCAGCCTCAGAAAATTAGGTATGTACCACCTAATCCCCAGCTTTCCTTAATAACCTGTTATCGTCTCTCATCCATGAATTTTTCTAAAGCCTTTTGAACCTATTTCTATTTCCAGCCTGCATGACTCATAAAATAATGGCTTTCCCAAGTTTTTTGCCTACTGTGTTTGTCCTACATTTCTCTCTTTCAAGCTTAAGATAGTAAGACAGTGGAGGAAAGGCGCTTCCATAGCATGGGAATCCCGTTCAGGCCAAAGAAGAGAAGAGATTTGCCCAAGGAAACCAGGTCGTAAATGGCAGTGCTCTTTCCACTATATCACTAGCTATGTCTCAGTTCTAGATGTAGTGAATAAATCTATTTGCCCTATTCTCTCTAAATTATTTATAATTTAATATTATCTCCTTGTTGCCTGTGTTTCTGTGTTATCTCTTTATTAGACTGTCAGCTTCATGATTTCACAGACTTCAATAATAGTCCTTCTCAACTTTTTTCTTCCACTGTGAGAGTCCTAATATTTTTAGATTTTCAACAGGAATGATCGTCCTCCATTTTTTGTTTGATTTTCCCTCCTCCTGGGTTTCTTTGGTTCCCTTATATCTTTTTTGAAGAGTGCAGGCTATGAACAAATGTTGGGAATTGAAGGTGAACCTTGAATGAACACCTTGGATCATAGCTTTGAATGGATGAGACCTCAGAGGCCATCACCTACATAGAGATAATTATTGAATTTATGGGAAACTGAGAGATCATAGATTCAACAATTTAGATCTGGAAGGAATCGTAGAGGCCACCTACTTTACCCCAATCATTTTACAGATGAGGAAATTGTGGCCCAGAGAATAACCAATTCACTCAAGTCCTCAGAGCTAGGAAGTAAGTGGTAAATGTTCTTTCTCTCCCAAATCAGCCCACTCTCCACCCCACCACTCTGTCTCTCACCAAAGGAAAGGGTGTAACCAGATGCCAGGTTGAGCTACTGAGTTGGTTAATCCCTCTCCCACCTAAAGTTATGTAATAAGCTTGATCCATTTGCCAGCTAAGAACATATCTCAGTCACTTAGCCCCATACACATCAGGATTGTTCACTACATGAGAATGAAGTCTTAACTAAGTTGTGAATGAAATTTCAGCTATTTACTAGCTCTATTAACTTGGGCCAGTCACTTAACTCTATTTGCCTCAGTTTCTCATTTGTAAAATGAGATATACTGGAAAAGGAGAGGGCAAGCTATTCCAGTATCTTTGCCAAGAAATCCCCATCAAAGAGAGGAGGAGAGAGCAGAAAACCTCATTGGATTGGCTGAAGATCTTGGTCATCTTTTCTGAGGCCTCTAGGAAACCACCAAGTGGTTGGAAATGGAGTTAGTTATGAGAAGTGTCCAAATTCCAGACAAACCTCCAAGAAGATTTTGGCATGGGAAATGGGATGGGAGCGTGGGAGGATGAGGAGAGAAGAACAAATTGGCCTCAGGATGACACTACCTCCTTTAGTTTCTTTTTGGAGGAGGATCTGATGAACTTGGAAGGGTCCAAAGGATTTCCATCAGCCACCTAGAGTTTCCTCAAATAATTAATGACAGCATCTGAATTGGGAGCAGGAATAGACTTGATACAGATTCAAGGCTCTACAAAGAGCCCAATAGAAAAGTTACAGCACACTGGAAGGGGAATCCTAAATATCCCTTGAAGAGGAGAAAAGAACTTCTAGATATCAGAGAACTGAGAGTTTGAGAATCAAAAAATAATCTCTATTTTCAAATACCTGTAACTATACTTCTAGGCAGCTACACGGTACAGTGGATAAAGTGCTGAGTCTAGAGAAAGATCTGAATTCAAATCTAGCCTCATATACTTATTAACTCTGTCAACCTGGGCAAGTCATTTAACCCTATTTGCCTCGGTTCCTCATTTGTAAAATGAGATATACTGGAAAAGGAAAGGGCAAGTTACCCCAGTATTTTTGCCAAGAAAAACTCCATTAATAGGTCCATGGGGCAACAGAGAATTGGATACAACTGAACAATAAGAAAACCATTCTTCAGGCTTTGCTGCTAAATAGATTCATTTGTGACAAGTCGTTTTCCATGTCTGAGCTTCAGTTTCTCATCTATAAATCAGGGGAGTTAAAGGTCTCTTCCCACCCTGTCTATGAGCCTATGATCTTTCTTAGAGGACAAAACTAGTATTTGTGCCCTTCATCCCCATCTCTCAGTCTGTCCTCTTAAACTTCAAGAATAAAACACTTAATATGAAGACTATCTGAGTGAATAAAAGATACTTACAAGCAGTCAAAGGGAGTGTGTTTATATCATCTTTGGGATAAAACAACAACTCACTGATATATAATCTCAGTTCAGTTGTTTTTCAGTCATATCTGACTCATGACCCCATCTGAGGTTTTTTAGGCAAAGATACTAGGGTGATTTGCCATTTCCTTCTCCAGCTCATTTTATAGAGAAAGAAACTGAGGCAGAAAAGATTAAATGACTTGCTCTGGGTCACCCAGCTAGTAAGTGGATAGTCTGAATTTGAACTCAGGTCTTTCTAATACTCTACTGCATCACCTAGCAGTCCCATTGAGATAATACTCTAGATTCTATCTGTGGCCTGGACAAATCACTTCAGTTCTGTTGACCTCTGTCTCTTCTTCTATAAAAAGAAGCTGTTGGAAACCCTAATTTTCAATGTCTCTTCTAGCTTTGAAATTTTCTCTCTCTATAGCTCTGGTTGCATTGATGTAAAGAAACTCTATGGTGAGGAAACTCCCCCTACCAAAGCAGATCAGCAAATTAAAGTCTTAAAAGTTGCCTTGAGCCATGAGAAGTTTCATCCACTTACCAAGTCACTCCATTATTATATTTCAGAGGTGGGACATGAACCTAGCTCATCATGACTGGGAGACTGGCAGCCACAAAGGCAGCAGTCTCTCTCCCTTGGGAGTACTTTGTTTAAATTCTAAGATCCACCCCAGGGTTTACATAAGATTCTGTCTAAGCAAATTCTCTTGCTTTGTAGCAGTTAGAAAACAGGTCGTGCTGCCCAATAAATCCTCCGTTCTTTGCTTTCATACCAAAAGTGAGGGTGTAATCATTACTATAATAGTAATGGGGAAAAAAATTCCAGCCTCTTCTCCCCAATCTGGTCCAGCCAAGTATGTATTTCCCAGCTTCCTTCTGTATCCACCATGTAAAGTTAATTGATCTCAACACCTACACCTTTATTGACCCCAAACTAATTGGCTCCCTTAGCTGCATATGCTCCTCTTTACAAGTTCCAGAATTAGATTTGCGCCATTATGACATATGGAATTTCACGAGTGCCTCAAAACCCTGTCACACACATCATCATACACAACTCTCCTTCCCTTCACTAAGCCCTCACTTGTGACCTATGCAGTTGGGTTCCTCAAAGACTGTCTTGGGTTGGAGAAACTTAGCTCCGTTTTCCCCAAAATTGTAGGCAGGGACTTAAGGGAAGAGGTAAAAATTTCCTTCATAGACTACACTGGGACAGAAAGAAATGGGATGATAATCATTTGAGGAAGACGTGTTCAGAATGTTTCTATTGCTTTGTATTTCTTTTTTCCCTATAACTTAATTATTTTTCACTTCACCACCACCACCAAAAAACATTTAAGTAAATAAATGCATAAAAAATTATGTGCTATACCACAAACTCCATATTGTTTAGAATTTTTAAAAATATATAAATTATATATGTGGTAATATAGACATGCTTTATTTTTGTGTTCCCTTTGGATTTGTTTTACTTTGAAACTTTTTTCTTTTGATTTTGTTAGTTTTTAAAAATATTCTCTTTTCTCTTCATATATTTCCCTTATTTTCTTTATAATCCCAATATTTATAATTTCTAATAACAACATAATCCATTATCTTCAAGTATTGTAGTATATTCAGCCATTCTTCCCAGTCATTGCATTTGTGTTATTTGGGGGTGGGGTATTGTATTACAAAGCTTCCACAAATATTTTCATATATACAGAGTTTTTTGCCTTCTCAATAATGCCCTTTGGGCCTAAGCCTAATAATGGGATCCCTGGGTCAATGAGCATGATCCATTTAACAGTTCTTAATATACATTTCCATCTTGTTTTCTAAAAAAAAAATCACAGTTATTCTTATGAGGCCCATTTCTCCATGTTCCTATCAGCATTTAATTTGATCATTTTAACCCATCTGGTTCTCAGTTACATGTATTACCAGCAATATATTTTGCTAGATTGGTCTTTAGGCAGACAGGATCTGACACCAGGGCCATAGATTTTCCAAAACCAAGTCTTTCCAGCTTGGTCATACCCAGTGTTCTAGGTCTATAACCTCTCAGGAATGCAGAATTATTTTCATAGTATAAAGAGTGTTAAAGTAAGACTTTTGCAGAATAATTATTACAGTCTCCAAACCATTATTGTCCCACCAGAAATTATATTTGGATCATGTGTATGCTCAGGCTTGGCTCTATGACTTGTCTCATGTTCTCCAAATATCTGCCATATTTAACTTATCCCTCCCTTCCCTCTCTTTTCTTATCATTTTGTCTTCGTTTCTCCTAACTCACTCCCAGTCTCTCTCTTATCCTATTCCCATTCCTTCCTGTGTCTCTATACATTAAGAAAATTTTTACCTTTCTAGTTGTGCATGTTGTTCTCTCCATCTGATGAGAGTCTGATGAGAGTAGGCTTCCAGTACTAACAGCTTTCCACCTCCTCCCTTTCTCAATGTTCTTCTCTCAGTTCTTCCACTCACTCCTCTTCCACCTAAGATAGCTATTCCACCCTACCTCCTCCTGGTGTATTCCACTACCATTTTGGATCATTCCTCTACATTCATCTCAACCTTGAGTCTTTCCTCCATACACACCACTTCAAAAAACCCAGGCAATGATGCCATTCCCCAAGGGCCATAGATGACTTTTTCTCAGACTAGAATCAAACAACTTGACCTTTTGGGTGGTTTATGATTATTCTTTCATTATGATTACTCTAATCATTACTACTGTAATAATTAAAAATAGGTTTGACAAATAAAAGAATTAAAAAAAATTATTGCAGTTGCCCTTTATAAAATTAACTCGTCATGAGGCTGTTAGCAGCTTTAGTAGCTTTATTACAGCAGTACAGTAGAGATAGTAAAGGGGAATGTAGGAAAGTGATAGGGGAATTGTCTAGCCAACACTCTAAGTCTGCTCGGAAGAAATCTAGCTTGTTCCCTGACAAAGTTCCCATCTCCAGCCAGAGGAGTGGGAGAGTCTCAGCCTCCAAAGTAGAAAATTCTGCAATGCGGAGACACCAATGCAGAAGTCCTCTAATGCAGAAGAAGTACCACGCAGAAGAATCTAACACAGAGACATCAATGCAGAGGTCCTCCCTCAGCAAGAGCCATCAGCCCAACAGAAGTGGAAGTGACCCACAATACTGTCAGCTGGCTTTTATAAGCAGTTTGCTCCACATCACTTCCTGTCTCTCTTGTTCCTCCTTTCTTTCACAGACAGGTGTAAGGACAAGTTGCAAAATGAAAGATGGAACTTTGACTTAAAGAAGTGATTGACAGCAAAGACAGTTGGGAGCAGAGGATGCTGGGAGAGAAGGGAGGACTTAGCAAGGCTCCGTGAAGAACTCAGAGTCTTTTGAGAGGAGACCTCGAACAGGCAGAAAGCTTTTCCTTGCTGGGAACCTTTGCCAAGAGCCATAAAAGGATTCAACTGAATATAACCCAGAAATTACTCACACCAAGTTCCTCATCAACTTAATAACAACAAGGATCATCTCAACTGAGTGTGATATTTCGTCAGACCCAGGAGAGTTGTGGACTCTCCACCAGAGAGCCTGGCTCTCTCCCTTTGTCCTTTGCACCTGCTCAGACTCTTCCTTAGCCATAGTTTCAAAGATAGGTTTAGAAGAATTAGTGGGTACAGGAAGGAGAAACTCAAGTTAGCTAAACAGCTGCTTGAGTGACAGACCTTTTTTAGGGGGACAAATCAGGGACCCCGACTCCCTCTTTCTAACCTCCCTACACTCCTTAAAGTCATTGCTCATATAACTTACACATAGTCAGATTTATTTCTTGTGGCTTATTGCTTGGGGATAAAGGAAGGGCATCTGTTGTGGCTAGATCTGCTATAACAGAGTGCTACCAATTTCCCGCCCTCCCCCCCCCCCCCCCCGCCTTGACAGAGGCTTGTCTCTGTAAAATCCCCGTGCTGGAGAAATCTGGGATACTTCTTATATCACCTGAGAGGGGAGACCTTCCTTCATCTTCCCATCACCCTCACAGGGGAGCCCCAATTTCCTGAGCATCATCCTTCGATAGCATTACCAGGAAGAGTGAAAGAGAGTAGGAGTCAACTCATCAAGGTTCCTATATCACAACACTTCACTACAAGCTCCCTTTAGGTCATCTTACCACCAAAGTCTATTTCACTAACAATCTTTACACAGGTCTATCAAATCTCAGGAATCAATCTCAGTCTCTCAATTTGCCTACCACTGCCCAGGGGTCAGTGTCTTTGAGTTCTACCTCCCGTCCTCTGAGGCTGTGAACTCTTATCAAAAGGATTCACAAGTTCCTGACTGATTAAGTTAAAAGAGTGGAGCACTCCAAGCACTTGATTAAGTTAAGATAAAAAAAATTACCTTTCATAATCCCCCCTGTGATTCTATTAGGAGATGGGCATGTTGAAATCTCCCAGATATATATGCCTATTCTCCCCAGTGAATCATTTCAAATAACCAGTTTATACCTCTAAAGATCTTCTAGCTAAAGGTGCATACAATACTGCACTTTCTAAGAGGAAATTACAATAGTTGGAGATAAGAGGGAAATAAAAGAGAAAGAGAGCAAAACCAGTGATTGGTAATGCATGGGCAAAAGCCAATTAGGGGACAGTCCCCTTTGGCATGAGAGTTTACATTCAAAATAAATGTGTTCAACCCCCTTCAGTTTGATTCACTAGGTCCCAAAGTTCATTCTGGATCTTCTGATGCAGTGTATGGTTTCCACAGACTTCTTTATGGTGCCTTCTTTAAAAGAGTTCACTTTCTTGATTTTGGGAGTGTTAGATTTAAAATAGCAACATTCATAAGTCTAAGAAATTTTAAGGTTTACAGGAGTTAGCAAGCTTCTTTTCCTGAAATTTTTTCTCAGGAAAAAAATTTAAATCTTGGATTTTATAAAAATTATACACTTCATATGTCTCTTATAGATCAATTTTTTTTTTTGCCGAGTTCTAGGTTTTCCCCTAGGAATCATTGAAACTCCTTTAGTTTATTAAATATTCATTTTATACCTTTTATAATTATGCTCAGCCTTGCTAGATATGTTATTCTGGATTATAGGTCCAGTTCTTTTGCTCTACAAAACATTGTATGTGCTCCATGTCCTGCATTCTTTTAATATTGTAGCTGCTAAGTTTTGATCTATTCTCACTGTAGTTCCACAGTTTTTTTCTTTTCTTGTTGCTTGTAGTATTTTCTACATAACCTGGGGGCTGTGGAACTTAGCAGTGATGTTCCTGTGCATTTTCATCTTTGAGTGGCAATCAGTGAATTCTTTCAATTTCTATTTTCTCTTCTGATCTAGAATTTCTGGGCAATTTTCATCCAACTATTCTTATATTGTCTCATCTTGATTTATTTTCTAGATCAATTGTTTTGTGATAAAATATTTCATATTCTCTTCCAATATTTCATTTTTAAAATTTTGCTTTATTATCTTTAGCTTCCCCTTATCCAGTTCTTAATACATTATTTTCTTCTGTGAGTTTCTGGATCTCTTTTTCCATTTGGGTGATCTTTCATAATTTTCTTCATTTTCCTATATTGGTCTTATTTTTTCCCCTCAATTTCTCTCATGTGGTTTTTGAGATCTCTTTTTGAGTGTGTGGCCACTTATTGTATTTCTTTGCTATTTCTGAAGAAGGTGTTTTTACTTCACTGTTGTCTGAGTTTGAGCTATGATCTTCTCTGTCCCCATAATATTGATCAATAGTTAGGCTCTTTCTTCTTTGCTTGCTCATTTTTATTTATTTATTTATTTATTTATTTTTAAAATGTTAGTGGCCAGGCCAATAGATTTAATTATTGGCTTTTTACTGGGCTCCCAGTGTTCCTATTATACTGAGATATATTAACTGAGGTTTCAAGATTTTTTTGTGTGTTTTGTTTTTACCTAGGCCCTCTTTAGTTTTTGTAGTTTTTATAGTCCAGGGTCTGATGTACTTCTGGTCCCCTTGCTTAAGCCCCAATCTGTGTTTGACCTCAGGTGTTCCACCCAGAACCAGAGAGCAGTTCTGTCACTGCTGCTGGCAGCAGCTGGTCCACCTACCCCTATGGGGGTTCCACTCTCCTTGAAGTGACCACAGCTATTGGGGTGTCAGTCCCTCAAAAACCACAATCACCATGTGTGGCTTCCTCACTTCTTGTTTCCTGCTGTCACAACCCAGGACACAGAGCCAATGTCCAGTCCAAGTTCCTTGGGCTTCGAAAATACCTTTTTCCACTGGCAGCAGTACCTGAGCTCCTGTTGTCAGGGCTGGAGCTCCTTCAACCCCCATCTGTGGGCCAGTGGAGGTCTCTGAAGTAGAGACTGTAGCTCCCAGGACCCTCAGCTTCCAGATTCAGATAGTATCTTCTGGGATACAGGCAAACAAGGAGAAGTTATTAATTCTTCACCCAGGGATTACCTTGTTGATTCAATTCTTTGTTCTCTTCTTGTCCTCAGGGCCTAAGGTTGTCAGAAACTTTTCTCCCTAACTGTTCAACTTCATTCTGGACTCCTGGTAGTTTTTGCCACTTTTAGCTACGATTCTGTGGAATTGTTTTTGGTTGTTTGTAGAGGATATTAGGAGGGTGAGAAAGCCTCATGCCCTACTCCAACATCTTCCTACAATACCTCTTATTAGATTTCTTCTTATGTATCATTTTCAATTCCAACTAAATGTATTTGTGTTTATTCTGTTTTCTGTTTTTAGCCCATGATTCTATTTTATTGTTTGCGTAGGTTTCTGCTAACATAATAATAACTAAATATCAAAATTCAAAATTGATTTTAGAAGTTCCCAGTCTCTGACTTGGTAGGAGTATAGTAAGAAAAGATCAGTGGCTATGAAAGAATTGCCCAGAAATATGGACCCAAGTCCATAAGAATTATTATTGCCAAAAGGGTGATTATATATTATTTGAATTGCTAGCTGGCTATAGGCATGAATTTATATATATATATATATATATATATATATATATATATATATATATACATGTATATGAAGCTTAAGTGAGGATTTCCTTGCAATAAGTAGTAAAATTCCCTTCTGTCCCTTGTCACAAGTTTAAAAACCTCACAGCTTGTATAATGTAACCATTTGGGGTCCACTGTTTAACTTGGACTAGTGTAACTCATTCATGTAATAAACTGAAAAGAGCCATGAAAAAAAAAGTAAGTAGTATATATATATATAAAGAGAGAGAGAGAGAGATGTATGTGTATGTAATCTCTATCTCTATCTCTACATCTATATCTATATGCAAGGAAGGTGGGACAGAAAACTGGGTTTTTTTAAAACCCTTACCTTCTGACTTTTAATCAATAGTGTATATACAAAGAAGAGCAATAAGACTAGGCCAGTGATGACAAACCTTTTAGAGACTGCTGCCATGCCTTGCCCCCTTCAGATTGCTTGCTATATCCCACCCCTCCAGAGACCAAATGCTGCCCATCCCCCTTACCCCAGCCAGGAGAGGGAGAAAGGAAAGTTAGTGGCCCAAGTGCTGCACTCAGAGGAGGGAGTAAATGTTTCCAATGGGTTGCTGGGCAGAGGGGCAGGTGATGAGATGTATGTGTGGTGAGGGGAAAGGTAGCAGTTCTGCCCAAGTCCTTCTGTGTTTCTAATAATTAGCTTTGGGTAGTGATGGTGTATGTGCTCACAGAGAGGTCTCTGCATGCCATCTTTGGCTCATGTGTCATAGGTTCACCATCATGGGACTAGGCTATTCTCTACTTGCATCTTCAACTATTTGCTACAACCTACAAACCTACTCTCCACTCAACAATTCATTCATTCACTTATTCATTCATTCATTGTTCTTCCCATCACACCAACTCTCTCATTTTACAGATGGGGAAACTGCCACCTAAGATAGCTAAGTCACTTGCTCAAAATATCACAATGTCTAAAGTAGGAATTGAATTTCAAGCCTTCCAGATTTTAGGTCCAATGCTCTGCCCACTTGCTGGGAATACCATGCCTCATCTATATCTTTTTATTCCTCCAGGCCCACATCTTTCCTTCTGTCTAAAGTGACCTCCAAGGTTCAATCTAATTCTGTTCATTGAGCATTCACTTACACTTACTACATGCATAGCACTGCTCCTGTGATATTGGCAAGACAATATAATTTATTTATTTTGTGGATGAGAAAATCAAAGTTCAATGAAGTGGTATGACTCATTCATTACACAGTGAGTAAATGACAGCTAGGATCTGAGTCTACATCTTCAGACTTGAGGACTTGTGTGCTTTCCCCATAAACAGGTTGGCTCCTCTTCCAGGATGAACTACTTGCTATTATGCTGACCTTCAACTGACTGCCAGATTCCTGGTAATCACGGGAAGAAAGTCTAGGCACTGGAGATAAGGGTCACAAAGGAAGATGAGTAAGTAGTGGGAATTTACTCCTGAGCACAAGGGTAAGGAAGGGAGGGCACAGCTGTGAGTGAAGGTGATTAGAGAGATCTGTCTTATTGTTCCTACTTTACAAATCAACATGAGGTGAAGTTAGGTGGCTCAGTGGTTCTAAATTCATCACAATCTCCTATACTCTAAGATGTTTTAGGAGAGCTAGTTGGTTTGATTTAACTCAAAGAGGTAGCTGAAGCATTAGAAACCACTAAGTGGAATAATATATATAGTTCTGAACTTAGCAATAAGAAGATCTCATTTAAATCCTGCATTGGACTCCAGTGTCTTTCTATTGCCTCTAGAATCAAATGTAAACTCTTCTGTTTTGAATAGAATAATATATAATATAAATTCTAAATAATATATTGGGTTTATTAATATATTTGTGTTTATTCTGTATAAAGCATTCCTTCTAGGCTTTCCCTCCCAACTTCCTCTTGGACCAAAAGATTGGATCCCTAGAGGACAGCTACTTATTCTTCTCTCCTAATTTTAGGGGTATCCCTAAAGTGTTTTGATTTCTAATAATGTTGCTCACAAGTCTCTATCCAGGGTGTTCCCTATGGCAGGTGAAATCTGAAATAACTGAGGAAATAAAGGTTCAAGTTTCTAAGCATATCAATTTATTAAACAATGCATATGAAATGAATAATAAAATTGGAACCAGACTACCTCAGATTGGTACTGGACCCTGAATGTGGGAGAAGACAGATTTTCATGCATTAAAAGAAAACAAGAGGATAGAAACCAGTATACAAAATTAGATAATCTGATTTCCCATTGGAGTAAAGATTCCCAAGTTTGGAAAGGAAGACCAAGCAGATACAATTCCCTGAAATCAAAAAAGGAGGTGTCCCACTCCCCAACAATTGTCTGTATTCAGTCAAAGGAACAAGGAAACAGAAACGGACTGACCAGTATTGGGTCAGTTTTCAGATAAGGCACATGGGTTACTTGAGATATGTAATTGTGAGAAAACTTGAGTCAATTTTCAAATTGGACTGGATTTCTGGTCAGCATAGGTTAGATCCTCAGTTAAGGGTCTCTAAGAAATTGGTAGAAGCGGTCCAGCTTCCCAGCCATGCAAGGCTATGTTCAAACAATGCTATAAAGTTTTCTTATAATTCCTATAATTGAATAAAGTTTTCTCAGAAGACAGAAATTGGACTAGATGCATGATTGAATAAAAAGGAAACTGAAATTGATCCAAAATTCAGTCCCAAGATGGAGTCAGGATAGTTCACTCAATCCCACAATTTCCACATCCCCCAATTTCATTTAGCCAGTTGTCTCCTCAACATCAATTTACCAGCTACCATTAATTATCTTTTACAAAAGGATATTTACTAAGAAATTATTGCAAGGACCCAAGTACCTCCAAATCAATCCCCTCCTTTGCACATAGATAGCACTTAATAAATGTTTTTCATTTGGTTGATTGAGTACTAGTTGTGTGACCCTGGACAAGTCATTTGACCTTTCTCAGCCTAGTT
Organism: Monodelphis domestica; assembly: GCF_027887165.1. Classification (NCBI taxonomy): domain Eukaryota; kingdom Metazoa; phylum Chordata; class Mammalia; order Didelphimorphia; family Didelphidae; genus Monodelphis; species Monodelphis domestica. The sequence continues at coordinate 84,223,071 of NC_077230.1, forward strand.
TCCTCTTCTAAGAATAGGGATAAAAGGTGCAGGGTTGATATGAAGATCAAGTGAGATAATATACATAAATATTTTGTTAACTTTAATATGAATAGTAACTGTTATTGTTGTTGTTATTCATCATCCTACTAATGGTGATGATGCCCCAGATGAAGGGGGTACAACTCAGACTGAAGACTTTGCATACTTAAATTGGCATCCCACATTCCAGAGTTTTAACCTATTCAAGGCTCTTGGATCACCTTCACTCACAGTTGTGCCCTGCTCAAGAGTAAATGCCCATTGCTTATGCACAGAAGCTGATGCCTCACATCTGCTGCTCCCAGAACTTTGCTCTACTAACTATTGATTCCAAGACAGAAGAGCAGTAAGGGCTAGGCAACTTGCCTGGAGTCACACAGTGAGGAAGTGTCTGAGGCTAAATTTGAACCCAGGACCTGTCAACTCCAGGACCAGTTACCTAGCTACCTATCAGTTTCATTTGTAAAGCTCTTACAATCAGGGAGATCTCTCTACCTCACAGTATTGTTGAGTGGAAAACATTTTGCAAATTGGAAAGTTATTAAAATCATAATGCTGTCATCATCATTTCCTTAATCAGTCATTCTCAATTTGTTCTCAGATCTCCTCTGCTCAGATTGTCAGAGATGATGACCTGGTGTCTTTGGAAGGTCAAAACCATCTGTCAGGACAACATACTTCCAGACAGAAAGGTGGTAGACACATCAGACTTGCTTTTTCTAGCATTTTTGTTCTTCTCATCATGAATTCTCTAAGTGCTATGGCAGAGTGGCTGGACCTGGAGTCAGGAAGCTCTGAGTTCAAATCCAACTTTAGACACTTACTATCTGTGTGACTTTGACCAAGCATCTTAACCTCTGTCTGCCTTAGTTTCTCCATATTCAAAATGGGGATAATAATAGTACCTCACTCCAGGAGTTGCAGCAAGACTCCAAATAGACAATATTTGCAAAGTGCTATATTAATGCTAGCTATGATTATTTATTGCATTTAGATATATATAGATTCCCTCCTCCTCACGTTCAAGTAACATTTATTTTACCTTGCTGTCCTTCTAATTAATATTATTGAATTTTATTCCTATTGCCCTTCCATTCCATGCTGTTCTTTTCATAGACAAACTTCTCACCCTAGATGTACTTTAGTATTCATTCTATCCTTAGCACCTAGAAATAGACTTTCTTCCTTCTTTCCTTTCTTCCTTACTAACTTACTTCTTTCCTTCCTCCCTCCCTCCTTTCTTCCCTCCCTCCCTTCCTTTTTTCCTTCCTTCCATCTTTCCTTCTTTTCTTCCTTCCATCCCTCCCTCACACCCACCTTCCCTCCCTTCCTTCTCCCTCCCTCAACACCCACCTTTCCTCTCTTCCTTTCCCCCCCTCCCTCCCTCCCTTCCTTCTTTCCTTCCTTCCTTCTCCCTCCTCCCCTCCCTCCCTTCCTTCCTTCTATCTCCTCAGTAATTAATGCAATGCCTGGTATATGATTATTGACTGAATTTTTTAAAAGCTCTTTAGGAAAGCGTTTGGAAGAGAATAAATAGCTGAGAAGAGAAAGTGGTCACAATTACCATGACATGGACTAACTGAAAATGAGAATAGACTAAATGGAAAGAAATTACTCTATAGGATAGTAAGAAATATAAAAATAAAACCACGAGATTAAAAAAATAGAAGATGTAAGATAGCTGATAAGAAAAACTGACCTGGAAAACATGTCAAAGGGAGATTTTTAAAAAAATAATCGGACACCCTGAAGTCTTGGGAATACAAATACAAAGAATGTAATGTTTCTAACTCACCTGGAACTTACATTCTATCCCTATCGTATCTAACACTGAAGGACCAGGAGATGGTAGTGCCTTCATCAATAATAGGGAATTTTGCACATAGGGAAAGTTTAGGAGGAAAGATAATCAATTCCATTTTGGATGTATTGAGCTTAAACAAGAGGAGATCTAAATATAGTCCTGACATTGTGAATCTGGATGATTGAGGGAATCATGGCAGTAATAGAAAAGTTCAAAAGGAGAATGGGTTCATGGGGAAAGATACTGAGTTTGTTGTTGGACTACTTGCATTTGAGATGCCTATGGGACATTCCGTTCTTATGCTGAATAGGAAGTTGGTGAGATGAGACAGAAGTGTATGTATATGTGTGTGAGAGAGATGGATAGAAAGATAGACAGACAGATAGGTACATAGATAGATAGATAGATAGATAGATAGATAGATAGATAGATAGATAGATAGATAGATGGATGGATGGATGGATGGATAGATAGATAGATAGATAGGTAGATAGATAGATAGATAGATAGATAGATAGATAGATAGATAGATAGATAGATAGATGGATGGATAGATGGATGGAGAGATAGATAGATAGATAGATAGATAGATAGAGAGAGAGAGAGAGAGAGAGAGAGATAGAGAGCTGGATGGAGAGATGGATAGATAGATAGATAGATAGATAGATAGATAGATAGATAGATAGATAGATAGATAGATAGATAGATAGATGATAGATAGATAGATAGAATCTAACAAAAAAGACTGAGAAGTAGTGGTCAGATAGGAAAACCAAGTAATAGGAGAGCTAAAAAAATCAGAGAAAAATGTATGTAAGAGAGGAAGATGGGTCAAGAACGCCGAATGCTGCAGAGATGTCAAGAAGGATGAGAGTTGAGAAGAGGCTTAGGTTTGTAATTTAGATATTACGGGTAACTGACAGCCCAGTTTCAGCATTTGGCATTTGCTGTCATACGCCACAGCTGAATCTGCTAGTTTCAATAAAAGCTTTTCTGTATTCCAAGTAAGGATTCAGCTGTGGTGGTGGTAGTTGGGGTGATGATGATGTTGTGTAGGGGGAGAGGAGAGGAGATGAAATTAAGAGGAAATGACTGCCAGATCTATACATAACAACTTCAAAATTTAAAAATAATTAGGTTGAGAGTCAAGACCACAGAATGGGATTTGGAAGGGATTGTAAAGGTCATTCATTCCAACTACCTCCATTTTTCTCCTTTTATTTTTGTCATTTAAAAGCATTTATTAAAGTTTTGTTTTGTTTTGTTTCTGTATTAAGATCATTTTCCAATTAATCCTCCACCCCAGGGAACACAAAGGAAAACAGTTCTGCAAAACAAACCTCCTTTTAGAGATGAGGAACCAGAGGGCCAGGGGCTCAGTTGCCCAAGTTCATGCAAGTATGTAAGCAGCAGAGCCAGTATTTCAAGCTCCCCCTTCTGACCCCACATTCAATCTGCTTTCCACTGCCTCACAGATGTGATGAGTCCCACCCATCTGATACTCAGCCAACAGCAGTGTTGTGAAACAATTCTTCCTACATATCTTTATATAATGGCCTTGCACTGTGTCTGTGGCATCATAATTAGTCAATGGAGTTTTGACCCAAGATAGAAGAAGCCTTGTATAGTGATGGGCATTCTGGACCGCGAGTCAGAGTGAACCTCATGTGCTCATGTGGCCAGGGGCAAATTGTTTAATCTCTCTGAGCCTCAGTTCCTCATTTGTAAGATAATCAAAATATTAAGAATGTTTAGGTTCCTACTATGTGCTAAGCATCGTGCTACATAAACCCTGGGGATTAAAAAAAAATACATAATCCCTTTTCTAACATTCAGAGTCTGATGGGGAGGATAATAAGCAAACAATCCTATAAAAACAAAATATATAATTTATTGCAAGAAAGTTTTGCTATAACCTACATCCAACTGTTTACCACCTTGAGAGGGAGAGGGAAGGAGAGAACCTGAATCACAAAATGCCAGAAAACAATTGTCAAAAGTCGTATCTACAGGGGGCAGTTGGGTGGCTCAGTGGATTGAGAGCCAGACCTAGAGACAGGAAGTCCTGGGTTCAAATGTGGCCTCAGACACTTCCTAGCTGGGTGACCCTGGGCAAGTCACTTAACCCCCATTGCCTAGCCCTTACCACTCTTCTGCCAAGGAGGATGACACGGGTTTAAAAAGGAAAGAAAAATATAGTCAACTCTCAATTAACTGTGTATGACTGCCCATGGCAAAATGTCAATTCCAGGTTGCCTTCTCTAAACCATCTCCCTTCATCACCAGCTGTGCTTAATATCCATTAGTGATATGATAACCAAATTTGCTATTGTTGCTCAAAGTATTTTTGATTGTGTGTGACTTTTCATGGCCCCATTTGGAGTTTTCCTAGCAAAGGATACTGGAGTAGTTTGTCTTTTTCTTTTCCTGCTCACTTTACCAATGAGAAAAATGAGGCAAACAGGGTGAAGTGACTTGCCCAGGGTCACACAGCTAGTAAGTGTCTGAGGCCAGATTTAAACTCAAGAAGATGAGTCTTCTTGACTCTAGGTCCAATCAGTGCTCTACCCACTGTGTCCAAATTTGCTATAAGAATAACAAAAAATTATAAGTGCTAAAATTAAATATAAATCCTTTTTTTTATTACTGGAAAAGGCATGGACAAGTTTATTGTTTTATATACTTGTACCAAAGTTGTAGTCAGAGGAACGAGGTGTAAATCATTAAAATTGGCCAAATGTAATAATTAAAAATTTGGTTTGATGAAAATAATAATGGTTTAAAAAAAGAATTGTTGTGATCACCATTTATAATAATTAATTCTTGAGTCAAAAAGCTATTGGTAGCTTTATTTACAGCAAGGTAGAGATATTACAGAGAGAAATATAGGAAGGAGGTAGAAAAATATCACCTAGCTAAAAATACCTTAAGTCCTGATCCTAGTACCTCCAGACCACAAATGCGAACCTGAATCTCACTAGAATCCAAAGTCTGGATCGGGAAGCTGAAATCCAAATCGCTAAAGATGCTGAAAATCACCGAGAACCTTCAGAGCACATGAGGCCAAGGCTGCCAAGAATTCCAGCAGAGCTCATGCTGCTTGGACCAAAGACCACCAAGAAGAAAGAGTTCAAGAATGCACCAAGCATGAAGAGCCCAAGAATCAAGATTGCAAATCTCCGCCTTCTGCTTATATAAAGTTTTCTCCACCTATCAGCTATTCTGTCACATCTCAGCAATCAATCACAGCCTTTCAGGGTGTGAACATTTTTGGTTAGTGACTTACTAAGTGTTAAGTAGGGATACTTTAAGTTCTTGATTGATTAACTTAAAATAGACAAAGAGAATAAAAATTCCCTTTCACAAAGGTTTGAATTCCAACTCTGCTACTTCACTGCCCCTGTGACCCAAGGCAAGTTACTTCCCCTAAATATGTCTCTACTTCCTCATCAGTAAAATGAAGCAATTAGATTTAATGACTTTATGATTCTTTCCCGTTCTAACTCTCTCTATAGTTCTTTCATCTAGTTTTGGATCATCTGTTATAACTCGCCTTAGAATCAAAAGTAGCCAGTATGTCTCATCTGGTTTGTGCCAATCATAAGATAAGATAGAAATAGTTCTACACAAACAAGTCTTATTAAACTTTGGATTATTTATTATCTATTTTTATCTAATTATTATTTATTTTTTATATTTATTTCTAATTTAACATTTTATTTATGTTGTTTTATATTTATATATTAATTATACATAAATATAATAGTAATAGTAAAATAATAAAACAAATAGCACAATATATAATATAAATATATTTATTTTATTTTTATCTAGTTATAAGAAATGAAATCTCCTTACCCCAAGGTACTTAGGAAAAGAACATATTCTTATCTAGATCTCAAGAGATCTTAAAGATTATTATTTTAAAAATGAGGCCCAGAGAGACTTAAGTGACTCCCAAGCTAGTAGGTGACAGAGTGAGACCCAAATCCTTTGACTATACATCCAGAGATATTTCCAAAGCAGATGGAAAGTGCTCCCCTAACTGTGATTGATTGTCTGAAATTATGAGTAAACTGTGATAGGTATAAGAGCAAAGAATGAGTTTAATTACAACTACCTTGAAGTCTAAGCTCTGATTCATCATTTAATTGTATGCAACCCCTTTTTTTACTTGTTAAAAATATATTTTCCTTTCCATCCCATTCCTTCCTTCCTCCCTCTCTCCCTCCCCCTTCCTTCTTTCCTTTTTCCTCCCTCTCTCCCTCCCCCTTCCTTTTTCCACTTCCCCCCACCTCCCTCCCTCCCTCCCTCCCTCCTTCCTTTCCTTCTCTCTCTCTCTCTCTCTCTCTCTCTCTCTCTCTCTCTCTCTCTCTCTCTCTCTCTCTCTGTCTGTCTCTCTCTCTCTCTCTGTCTCTCTCTCTCTCTCTCTCTGTCTCTCTCTCTCTCTCTCTCTCTCTCTCTCTCTCTCTCTCCCTCCTTCCCTCTCCCTCTTCATTTTTCAGTTGTGTGTAAAAATATTTTTGACAGTTGTTTTCTGATATTTGGGGACTCTGATTTGCTCCCTCCCTCCCTTTCCCCAACTCCCCAAGATGGTAAATAGTTTGATCTAGGTTTTATCAGTGCTTTCATGCAACACAGATTTCCATATTGCTCATGCCATGACAGAAGACCCATATCACACATACAATAAAAAGCTCATGAAGGAAATAAAGTGAATGATGGCGTTCTTTGATCTGCAATCAGACTCCAACAGTTCCTTCTTTGGATGTGAATAGGATTTTTCATCATAGGTCCCTTGTGGTTAGCTTAGAAGCTTGCTTTGCTGATAATCGTTTAGTCCTCCACAGTTGATCGTTGTATAACATTTGTTACTGTATATGTCGTTCTTCCGGCTGGGTTCATTTCACTCAGCATTAGTTCATATAAGTCTTTCCAGGCTTTACTGAACTCATCCTGTTCATCACTTCCTGTGGTCCACTATGAGCACATACCACAGCTTGTTCATTGATTCCCAAGGGACTCCTTTTAAGAACTGTTGCTTTCCACAGAAATTATGAATCGTGAATATTTATTCTGCAGACATCTATTGGTATTACTTACTGCAAAACATTGTCCAAGTTGAATTAATAGAAAAGATGGCATTTCAAGTGCATCAGTCTTAAAATTCGGAAGTGAATTCTCATTGTGCCCACTAGTTCTTCCTTGGGCACATGAGCATTCTCTTGGAAGGTTAGAAGATTAGAAGGATTAAAGGAAGACAGGAAGGAGGGTGTGAAAGGGCCGTAAATATTGGGAAAAGAAGAAAAGGTAGCAGAGGAGCTGTTGGGCACACTTTCAGGGGCATATGGCTAGAAGGGAAAAAAGTGAAAAAGCAGTAGCCTAGAATGTGGGTACAGATACCTGCAGGTGGAAATAGGAGCACAAAAAATGTTATTGAGAAATATTGAATGAAAAAATGAATCAAAATGCAATACAACATAAATTTTTGTTGTTCAATCATTTTTTTTCAAGTGTGTCCAACTATTCATGACCCCATTCGGGGTTTTCTTGGCAATGATACTGGAGTGGTTTGCCATTTCCTTCTCCAGCTCTTTTTTACAGCAAAAGAAACCGAGGCCAACAAGGTTAAGTGACTTGCCCAGGATCACACATTTAGTAGGTGTCTTAGGTTAGATTTGAACTCATGAAGATGAGTCTTCCTGATTCCAAGCCCAGTGTTCTAGCCACTGTGCCACCTAGCTGCCCAAAATTTAGATACAATTACATTTAAAAAACTAATATGTAGACATGTAAAAATACAGTGGGATTGCACATCAGTTATGGGAGGGGGTTGGGGGAAGGGGAGGGAAAGAACATGAATCTTGTAACCATAGAAAAATATTCTAAATTAGCTAATTAAATAAAATCCCCCCCCCAAAAAACCAAACTAATATGTAGTCAGCAGAAGTCCTTATGTAGAGTTTAGTGGCCCCTGATTTTGAGGCTGACACTAATAAGAACAGCTAGGTAACTCAGTGGATAGCCAGGGCTGGAGACAGGAGGTCTTGGATTCAAATTTTGCTTTAGACATATCCTAGCTGGGCAGCCCCTTACTGTCCTTCTGCCTTGGCATTACTTAGCATTGGTTCTAAAGTAAGGATGTTATGAGACAGAGGCAGAGATAGAGACAGAGACAGAGTAAAGACAGAGAGAGATCAACACCGCTGGTTTAGAAAACTAAAAAGAAAACTAGATAGAGACTCAAGATGCTCAGGTACCAGTTGTGCCACTAATTAGCCATATGACCTTGGGCAAGTCACTTTTCCCCTCATGGTCTCATTTCCTTATCTGTCAAAACAATGGTTCTGGTTAGATAATCACAGAGGTTCCTTCTTGTTCTAACAGTCTATGATCTAGGAAATTCTATGATCTAAAAAAATCAAGAAATTTCACTATAACATTGAACAATTTCCAATGACATGCTAAGTTTATCCTATTTTTTAAAATGTTGCTACATACTTTGGGCTTTCAAATGGAATCTTGCCCTACATGATCCTCATTTTTTTTCATAGCAAATAAATACTAAGCGTAATCTGTTCTTCAGTGTTCCCCTGACTCCATCATGGAAACTTCTTTTACCTTTGCACCTGTCAAATATTTGCAGATGACTAAGTCGCATAATTGCATCATTCTGTATCCAACTCTGAAAACAACCCCATGCCCAAGTCTAGGTCCTGAGACTAAAAGGCTCTAGGTTGAGCCTCGTAGACATTGTCCAGTGGGCTTGTGACCCTCATGAGAGCTAATCTCTTCCTTCTATTTAAAAAAAAATTGTGTTCATTACCCAAGAAACTCCCTTCCCCTTCCCACTAGAAAGGGGACAAAAAGATACACGCACAAATAAAATTGTGTCTTCCTTATTTCTATACATCAGTTCTTTCTCTGGAGGGGGACATATACAAGTCATTCTTTCTGTTGCTGTGTAGAATGTTCTTTTGGTTCTGCTCATTTCACTCTTTGCAATTTCATGCAATTCTTTCCATGTTATTCCAAAATCAACCTGTTTATCCTTTTTTACAGCACAATCATGTGCCACAACTTGTTCGGCCATTCCCCAATTGATGGGCATTTCCTCAATTATCAATTCTTTGCCACCACAAAGAGAGCTGCTAGAAATAGCTTAGAACATAGAGGCTCTTTTCCTTTTTCCCTGATCACCTTAGGAACTAAACCTAATAATGTTATTGATTAAATAAATCTCCCTTCTATTTTTTTTTTTTTTGCTCTGTGTTTATAGGAATGTGTTGGGGATACTTTCCATTTATTTGCTGTTAAGCAAGTCTGTTAGAGCCTAGTGGTATCATTTAACTCAAAAAGTATTAAGTGGGAGGTGGCTAGGTGACTCAGTGGAGGTCCTGGGTTCAAAACTGACCTCAGACACTTCCCAGCTGGGTGACCCTGGGCAAGTCACTTAACCCCCATTGCTTAGCCTTTACCACTCTTCTGCCTTGGAACCAATGCACAGTATTGATTCCAAGATGGAAGGTAAGGGTTAAAAAAGTATTACGTATCCACCATGCCCAATACATGCAAAACACTGTGTTAAGTGCTGGGGAAACAAAGACAAGATGGACAAACTTTCCTTCCCTGGAAGTTTATATTCAAGGTGGGAACTTGGTCTATCTAATGTTTTTCCTATCTAATGGTACAGCTGCTGGTGGAAGGGAGACGAGAAGAGGAGAACTGAAAAGGCTGATGCATGACTAGAAGTTATATTCATGCAATCTCAAGTCAGCTGGCATCGCAGTAGATCCAGCATTGAAGCGGGACTCAGGAAAACCTGAGTTCAAATCTAGCTTCATACCAGCAATCCTAGGCAAGTCACCCAGTTTGTTTTCTTCCGCTTTCCTCAACAGTAAAATGGGAATAAGAGCAGCACCTGTCTCATAGAGCTGTGAGGACCAAATGAGATATTGGTAAAATAGAGCTTAGCCCGGTGGCTGGCATCGTAGCGGGTGCCATAGAAATGCTTCTTGTTCTTCTCTTTCCTTCCTCCTTTCATTCTATATTTACTTGCAGCCTCCCTCTGGCTATGACTCACCCAAGCCTCTTTTTTAAAGTTTTATTCATTTATTAGTCCTTTAGGCTAGTTTTCATACAGATTCTTCCCCACTTGAGCCTCCCCCCCTCTGTAATAAAGGGCAATAAAGTAAACAGATGTCCTTTAGATACCAACTGCTCTAACCCTCTCACGTTGTAGAGGAGGGACCCAGGAGGTTAAGTAATGTGCCCAGGCTCACAGGCGATCGGCAACAGGCTTGTCTCCTGCTCTTAGCCTTGTCCTTGGACTCTTTTGCATCATCCAAAATGTTCTTTCAGTGTATTCGTCCATCCTGCATCTTATTGACATTTCACTAGAGCCGGCCAGTCTGCTATTCATCCTTCTATTTTACTAAATAACCATTTTTTCCCCTGAAAGAATATACTTAAATTTGCTGGGTAGGTGATTGTGGGTTGCAAACCCATTTCTTTTGCCCTCTGAAATGTCATATTCTAAGCCTTCTGATCCTTTAATGTGGAGGCTAAGTCCTGTGTAATTCTGACTAGTTCCAGGGTATTTGAATTGTTTATTTCTGCCTGTATTTTCTCTTTGGCTTGGGGGTTCCTGAATTTAGTTATAATATTCCACGGAGTTGTTATCTGGGGAATTATTTCAGGTGATCTGTTGGTTCTTTCAATTTCTATTTTACCATCTTGTTCAAGAATATCAGGTTAGAGGGGGCAGCTGGGTAGCACAGTGGATTAAGAGTCAGGCCTAGAGATGGGAGGTCCTAGGTTCAAATCTGACCTCAGACACTTCCCAGCTGTGTGACCCTGGGCAAGTCACTTGACCCCCATTGCCTAGCCCTTACCACTCTTCTGCCTTGGCACCAAGACATAGTATTGATTCCAAGATGGAAGGTAAGGGTTTGAAAAAAAAAAAGACTATCAGGGCAATTCTCTTTGATAATTTCTTGTAATGTGATGTCTAGGTGTTTTTGTTTGGTTTTGCTCTTGGCTTTCAAGAAGTGCAATAATTCTTAAATTGTCTCTCCTGAATCTATTTTTCCAGGTCAGGTTTTTAAAAAATGAGATTTCATATTTTCTTGTTTTTTTCATTCTTTTGGTTTGGTTTTAGTTTTTTGTTGTATCAAGAAAGCATTAGCTTCTAGTTGCCCAATTCTAATTTTTTTAAACCCTTACCTTCCATCTTAGAATCAATACTGTGTATTGGATCCAAGGGAGAAGAGTGGTAAGGGCTGGGCAATGGGGGTTAAGTGACTTGCCCAGGGTCACAAAGGTAGGAACGATTTGAGGCCAGATTTGAACCTGGGACCTTCCATCTCCAAGCCTGGTTCTCAATCCACAGAGTCACCCAGCTGCCCCACTAATTCTAATTTTTAAGAAGTTATTTCCTCTATGAGCTTTTGCACTTCTGTTTCCATTTGGCCAATTCTACCTTTTAAGCTGATATTTTCTTCTTGCATTGTTTTCCTTTCTCTGCCCCATTTTTCCTCTGCCTCCCTTAATTGATTTTTGAAATCCTTTTTGAGCTTTTCTAGAGTCTGAGTCCAATTCATATTTTTCCTTGAAGTTTCACACATATCTGCTTTGCTTTTACCATCTCCTTCTGAGCCTGTGCCTTTCTCTTCTTTTTCTCCATAAAAATTAGATTTTTAAAAATGTTTTCTCATTTTCTCAGCCTTTTTCTTGAGTTTTACTTTTATCTTAAGGAGGCCTCTTTCCTCAGGGTAGAGGAAGCATTCTCTTAAAATACATTACATTTTTTTCTTTACTGCTACCCTTAGCTCTGTTTCTGGGTTTCTGCAAATTCCAATTTTTTTCAAGGTGGCCTGTGGGCCTGGAGCTCTGAAAGGCACCTCCCACTGCTGATTCAATCACCCCCTGGGCTGGCTGAAGGCTGGTAGAACTCAGAGCACTGTGCTGGGGCTCAGGGTCTAGCCTCAGGCTTGGGTAGGGGCTTTGGAACTGGCTCTGGGCTTACAAAGAATAGACCCTGTGGGCTGCCTTGACTGGGAGGTCAAGGGCTCTGGGCATCCCCTTGGGCTCGCACCCACCAGGTGCCCACTGTGAGCTGGGACTTGGGGTCTCAGTTTGGCCTTGGACAGGGGCTCAGAACCTCCTTCTGGAGGTTCCACCAGGCATACCACAGCTGCACTGGGGCTTAGGACCTCACTGCAGGCTTGGAATTTTCAGGGCTATGCCTTGGGTGGATCTCAGGGTCTCACTGTTGGATTGGACTCATGATCAGAATCTGGGGTGGGGGAACTTGCTGTTGGCCTGCACTGGCACTCCTTGGGGTCTTGCTCTCCTACTATTCAGCCTTTAAAAATGAAGTGTGGCCTGATGGAAGGTACAAGGGGCTGAAGAATCAATAAACTTGAATTCTAAATTCACTTCTGTTGCCAACTACCCCGGATCTCCTTGAAATAGGGACCGTGGGAAGGAGCTTGACTTGGAATTCCACATTCTAGTCCTGCCTCTTCTATCTAGCAGCTGTCACTGTGAAAAAGTCATTTAATCCCCTTAATTCAGTTTTGTCACCTTAAAAATAAGGGGATGAAATAGATCATCTGATGGCCATTTAGTCCTTGCATTCTAGGATTCCATTAAATGGCTACTTCTGAACTGGTCAGCAAAATGAGGATTTGGTGCCAGCCTTTTGCTTTTTTTGGAAAGGTGAGGCATGATTTGAAGATATCTGAGGCTGGATGACCACTTATCAAGAAAGTTGGAGAAGAAACTATTTTCTAAGTATAGGATGGACTCAAAGGTCACTGAGATTATTTACAACTTCGAGACTCTGCAATACTGATGTTTGCTGTGAAGTCTGGAGTTTAGAAATCCCTACGGAAGTCCTGGGCCCTGGCTGGCACTTTTGGAGGGTGATTAGGAGTATTTTTGTAAGGCTGGGCTCAGGGGAAGTTTGTTATTGGCGGGTATGTCAATAAGCTAAGGATTGGAGGGGTGGGGAAGGATGACACAGACTCTAAGACAAGAAAAGGCATTATTATAAGGGCAACAGTATCCTGAGATAGATGTGGTTTTCTCCAAAGCATTCCAGCCATCCCCTAAACAAGTCTTGTTATGAATCTAGATTTGGACATAAGCTATCACCAGTGGTAAAGGCTCTATCATCTCTACATTTAGCTTCTGGAACTCTGCAAAATGCCAATCTCCTCGTGGATACTAAAATGATTTGACTGAGATATTACATTCAAAATCTGTTTATTGAAGACTTGAAATGATTTGGGATGGAGGATTTTCAGGGCATTCTGGAATTAATGTAGAGGTAAATACCAAAACTTTTTACAGACCAGCCCCACTGATTACAAATTGAATAATGTTGCCATTGAGATTTGTACCCTGAACTGTATTGCATGAAATTGTATGAAAACAATCATTGTGGAAGTATTTTTAAATTTTAAATTAAATGCAAAAATGAAAACTTTTTTTTCTTTTAATATATATCAAATCACAGTATGAAATAATATTTTTCTGAAATACAAAACTACCTTTTTGGCAAGATGCTTTTGAAAAAACAAGGCACATAATCATTAGATAAAACTATTTAAACAGCAGGTTGGTTAATAAAAGAAATGTGATGTCTGTATTATAAAAAGAAATGAAGAAAGCATACAGGTAACATAGAATTGAAAAAATTTCTGGAAATTTCAAAAAAGAACCATTTATCATCATTAAGAACATATCCTTCCATGTATTGGATGCCTCAAATTGACTTGGACAATTTTGTTCCTTCTTGCCACTGCTAATAGTAGAAGCAATTATCTTCACTATCCCATTATTCAAAATGTTGAGAGCAGGTAAGTGATTAGAACTACAATGCATTTAAGGCAGAATTTATTTGAAGGGGGAATACTAGTGGCCTGGATTTTTACACGAAGTATCAGTGTTGGTAAAATGTCTTTCTTCTGGATGACTAGTTTTCTAATAAGTACATTCAAGAAGGCTACAAACTTTTCAATCATAAAAGCAAGCAAAGACCGCCAGGTATGCTGAGAAAGTGCTTTCGATTTGCATTTTTCTCATTATTATGCCAATCATTTTCAGCTTGTGAAAAGATCTTGAGATAGATTAGGACAGAATTAGATTCAGTAATTATGAACCAACCCCTGGGTTGCAGATCATATTTAATGCCAGCAATTACAATAATCCTAGTCTTTCTCCAGTTTCTTCTGTCTGGAATTTGTAAGACAATATATATGGTCACCTAGTTTAGTGTTTCTAAATCCTAATTATATTGGAGACTTGAAATACCCAAATTCCACTGTACTCCTCCTCCCTCCAAAGCCTTTGAGCTTAAGGAATAGGAACTAGAAGAGAGCCAATGTGAGGGGAATAAGATGTTAGGAGCAGCAATCAATTTTAAATTTATAGATTATAAAAGAGGCCTTTGCTACCAAGAGTTTTGTGGACTGGTAAAAATTTGTCAAATTCTAGGACACTGGCCTTTGAACCAATGATTAGTTCCATTCTGGAATGGAATCTTTAGTTCAATTCTTGGCCTATTTCTCTGTCCTTCCCCCTGTCAAAAAAAAACAAAACAAAAAACACCCCCTCCTGCCCCCCCCCCAAATTGGCAGTTTCTCTTTCCTCTTGATTTGGCTAACAGGAGTCAAAAAATCTATGATGAAGGAATCCTCTTGTTTGATGTATTATATTCATGAAATTTCATTGTGCATTCCTAAGTTTTATAAAAGCGTTTTAGAGAAATACCTAAAAGAAATGTTTTAAAAAAATCTTAAGTTTAAGACGCCAGTAATTTTTTTCCCCTCTCTTGAAACTAGTTGATCAACATCATAAAAATTGTTTCTCCAAGAAGAATAAATGGGTGTATTGAGCTGAGAGAAGGAAAAAGTACACAGAAAGAAGAACTTAAAAATCTGGTTTGAAGGAAAAAAACTGTTTTTAGGTTTGTAATCAAGTTAGGCTGGGTCCCATTCAATTTCACAATACAAATATTTTACCTTGGTTTCTAGGAAAGAAATAATATTATCAAGAACTCTTTCACCTCCCTGTTTTAAAAAAGAATTTGAATCCAAGCCGTGGATGCTTAGAAACAAGCACCTCTGTATTATGAAAGACCTTACTTTTTGTCCTATTCACTTCTTGGTGAATCTGGCAAGTCTACCACAGGCTTTTTTCCAGAAGCAAAATACTCACTAAATGAAAACAGATGCTCAAAATAATATTTTATTAGCTTTTGGATTGAATAATATCCTTTCAACGAAAGGGACCACATCTACCTTAAGATTATGTAAACTTTACAGTATCCAAAGCAGTGAGTGGCTCAATACATATTTGAAAAAAACTGATTACCAGTTACATAGTATCTTATGCTTCAATTCTTAGTAAATATGGACTATGGAGAAACAGGAAAAAAAGAGGAAGACCCTTGTGTATTATAAACTATTTCATACTCCTTTTTGATTACAGTATTTACAAAGGAAACGAATATCCACAAAGATACTGCAATTTTTCCAATAATAAAAGAAAAAGCATTACTATTTGACAATAGAAATGTTTAGTTGTTGAGAACTGCTATTACCTTTTACTAATAACAGAAACTTGTCCTCCTATCAGATTCTTATCAATTCGTTAGTGTTAGTTCAAGGCACTTGTCATTGCATAAATCATAGCTTGAAGTCTTTTACTGGGAAAGAAAAACCTTCACAGGAACCTAGCCAGTCTTGTTGCTTCCTCAAACTCTAGCCCTGTGGTGATTAGATCCCAGATGTATTTCCAATAGGCCTAAGTCTATTATTTGTTTACATTAATAGTCACTATATTTAAATGACTGCTATTGTGATTTTACAACTGTATTTTTTTTGCCTAAAACAGACTAGTACTGGCACAATCCAAAGGTATTTGAACCCTGATTAGACAGTCTGGAAATTAACATGGTTTTTCATGGATATTTTTGACTAAATATAAGAAAAAGGCACTAATTTGGCCTAACTGGGGGGAAGGGCTGTCTAATAATGCAAAGTTAACATTTCAAAAAATGGCTTTATTATTTTAAGCATATACAACTCAGCCAAAAGAGGTACTATTGGGCATTCTAAAACAGGTGTCAAATGGTGATTAGTTCATTTTTGTAAACTGGCTAATGCTAAAGTGCTTTAAAAATACATTTCCTTTAATTGGTCAAACCTTGCAGAGCCTAATAACTTGCTTCAGTATCCCCCTTTCCTAGATTCTGCAAGGCTAAACTTCAGCCCAGCTCTGTCTTAATGACCACAAATTCCAAATTAATGAGGTCTTACTCCTACCCCAAAGCAGCATTCCAACTGTAAAGCAAAAGCTTCCCACTGATTTTCTGGGCTTTGTCCTACTTCTGTCCCACCACCTCCAATTCTTTTCTTTTATCCATGAATTCACCATGTGTTACAGAGCTGGAGTACACAATGACATTGTTGTGTTGGTGAACCTATGGCACACGAGCTGGAGGGGGAGGTCTCCACACACACCTGAGGACATTTCACACGATTCACCCCTCTGCCCAGCAGCCCAAAAGGAGTGCTTCCTCTCTTCCCTGTCTGGGGTAAGGCAGAGGGGCTCACATGCAGAGTGAGGGGTCTCTAAGGTGTTTCAAAGGTTTGCCGTCACTGCTCTTAGTGGGTGGGAGCTGCTATTTAATTATGGATATACTGCAACCAAAATCTGGCATTGTAAAAGAAACTGAATGTTCAAGCTCCCTATGTGAGTAGTTCTATTAAGTTTGAAATTCTGTAGGAAAAAAATATTAAGAATGATGTCGCTAAATTGTACAGCACACATTTAAAATTAAATAAGCTATTACTGGACCTATTTCTACTACAAAGCAGTCAAGTGTAACACCAAAAAACAGGATGATTAAAATTAAGGGCAAGATAAGGGAACACATTCTGAATTTGTTCAATAAAGCTGTAAGAATTAGATTTTGCAGAGTATGCCTACGAATATACAAACATTTTCAAAAAATGTACTCTAAAAATAAAAATATGAAATGGTCTGGTAAACTGCACACAAAAAGTTTAAACTTTATAACAATAACTAAATATTATGGATTAGAGAAAACTTATTTCAACATAAAAATCCTTGGGAGAAAAAACAAAACAAAAATAATGGACTAAAAAATATAGCTTAAACATAATAACACAACTACAGAAACTAAAGAAATGGAAACTCATTTCACCTTAGAGTGAACTCTAGATAATATTGAGGATTATTTTGACCCTGGCATCCACTTCCTTTGTGTCCTCCCTACCCCTGCTAGTTGCTTTGCCTTCTGGATATATCAGCGATCTCTAGCATATCTGTTAGAGAAAGATTGTGACAAGAAGGTCAAATATTATCTATTAGTTCACGTAAAAAATTTGGTTAACTCCACCAATTTTCAGCTATCTGTTGATTCCATTTATCAAAGATAATTACAAATCACATATATATATTATATGATATATATACTGAGTACTCTAAATGGACAGTCATATAATTTTTGTTCAAATTCACTTTTATCATAGATTATAAACAGGAAAATAAATTGTTTTTCTGACTATACCCATTCATAACTTGAAAAAATTTACATGGGGATCTCGCTTCTCTAGATGGGAAGATGTGCTGCTGTGTAAAATACCACATCTCCATTAACCATCAAAGAGCATTTGTAGACGTCTATGGCATTTTCAGCTATAAGGTAAGAAATAAGGAGAGTCTAAACTAAAGGAATAGAACTTGGTCCCCATTAATTTTATTATCTTAATTATTACCAAATGTACTATTTCAATGGGACAAAGGCCACGGTGAGATTCCAAAGTCTAGAAAATGAATGCTTTAGAGGCATTCAAGAACCAATTAATTACCTATTTCTAAATGCCTTTTAGATTGTGTAGATACAGCCTCAATTTTAAGTATTCACCTCGCAGTTAGTTCTGGTTTCCCAAATAGATTCATTCTCCTTCTTTCTGACCTATTTGTGTTATCTTGATCAGTACTTTATACCAAAGCATGTTACATCTGTAATGCTCTCCAGTAAACTTTTCAACATACAAAAAAGTGCAAATAATGATAATATTATTTGATATAAAATTGCCTAGTAAAGTGAGAAGCAGTCTGGTTAGTGGAAAAAACACTGAACAGGAGTTAGAAAAGTCAGGTTTTAGTCCCTGGCTCTGCCATGCATGTCACTTAATGCCCAAGGGGAAATAATATTCATTCCCACCTCTTTACAGGACAGTAGAACTAAATACAATCATGGGAGGGCATTTCCTTAAGTGCTTTGTAAACATGCAGCTTTATTATTACTCCTGATATATGTGCACTAAACATACAACCCCAAAGGTTGTATCATTTATCTTAGTTTCCTAGCAAAAAAATTAGTATAAGAATCTAGTAAAGGAAATAAATAAAACAAGATTAATTTAATTTAGAGTTACAGAGGTCTCAACTTTCCTCATCAATTTAGCCTTATTCTACAGTAGAGGCAAGAATGTTCCTCCAATTTTTCATGAAATATGGTTTTTCCAAATTGGAAACAAGTATGCTCCCTCCCTCTTAAGGAGCAAATAGAAAACTTTCTTGTTTAAAAGGTAAAAGGGGGGAAAAACATAAGGCAGTAATGAGCTTAGATTATGAGTAGGAATTTATTTGCTCTACTAGCAGTGTTAAAGCACATTGTAAAGTTCCTTGCATAGTATACACAAATAAGGCTACAGGCTGTGGTAGCACCAAGTCTGGGATAAACTGCCCCATATCCTTGTCAAGCCAAAGGTACACAGCCAGGACAAAGAGGTAGAATGAAATGAGGATAACACAGCAAACTAAGAGAAGCAGGAACACTTGGACAAAGATTATATACTCTTCAAACTCTCAGTTTGAAGGTCCCAAAGGACCCAAGGGGCCATGGGTTCTATAAAGTCATTTGAAAATCTAGATGACTAGATTTTATATGAAGGTGGAATAATCCTAGGGTTGTGGTATATAGCAGAGAGGGACACAAAGATGACTGATCATTTTAACACTGAGTTTTTCCTTCTATTATTTCCAGCTCAACATCTCTCCCAAATTATACCATTCATAGTTTATCATGGTAGTGGCACCTCAGAATAAACCACTTTGTGACATGCCATTTCACATACAAAAAGAAGCAATCTATTGATCCTAATGTCTTTTATCAAAGACTTGAAATGTCAGTTTTGTGCAAATTATATCTATTAAAAGAACCACATATGGAATTGGATTAATTCCTGTTGAACAAATTGGCACAACACAAGGTGTGTCCAGATCCTCTTCAGTTGAGCCATTAGCATCCAAGATGAGGCTGTGAACCTCAAATCCTGGCGACCTCATTGCTTTTTCAACAACTTCAAGTTATATATTATTGGTTTTTCTAACCAATTCTGTCCAGTTTTAGTGTTTTAGATACACTTCTCTGGCCCTTCTCATCCAAGAAGAACTTTCTGCATCCTGTGGGCAGCAACACTTGCCTCATCTTCCGAGTCGGACTCGCTCTGGGACGTGGAGCTGTGAGAAGCTGAGCTGCAAGGGGAAGAGCACTCTGGAGAACATAGGTAGTGCATCAGCGGGAGACGGTACTTCCCACAGAAGTCCACAAACTTGATTTGTCTAACACAACAATCAAAGTAGACACCTACAGAGAAGAAAGACAAAAGCATCAAGGGAATTATGATTTGCTTTAAAAAATGTCCTCTGATGGCCCAGGTTGCTGCTTCTGCAGTGAAACATGAGCACAAAAAACATTTTTTCTCTCCTCAATGAATAAAAGCAAGTTATTTCTCTTGTAAGTACCCAGTTATATTTGTGAAACCAAACTTAATTAAGTGGATACTAGGTACAAAGTTGTGGACTAGGATCTAGGGAAATGCAAATTTTAGTCACTCCTCTTTTGGAGGATGGTAAATTTGCAGAGTCTTCTATATGATCCTCACTACCACCATGTGAGGTCAATGCAATCTAATCTATCTGTGTAGCATTCTAAGGTCACCAAATATAAAATAACAAATATTGCCATAAAGAACAGTTTGACTTTACTGGTTTTTTATGACATAGCAAAAAATAGTCACAGAGGACAGTACCAAATTCTAAGAAGCTATTACAGTGAGAAAAAAAGAAGAATGATAGGGGATTTTCTAAACCAGAATGGATTCAAAGAGAAATTTAGGATTTTAAACAAGCAAGGGTTTCAGCTCTGGAAAAGCTTGAATTTTCTACTTCTTGTTTTTTTATTTAAGCTGCCTTTATTCCATTCCCATTCCCTACCCACAATGCTTTTCCTTTTTGTTCTTGCCTCCTTGTGTCTTTCTTGTGTTTTAGAGATGAAATGACCATAGAGAATGACCAAAACAACCTAAGTGCCGTGCTGATGACCACAGAAAAGAAAGGCAGAGAAAGACCTCTGGTATAATCTTCTAAAGAGGATCTTGGGAGTATGTGGAGAAGAATTTGTTCCACTAGAGTGAGTACTCGTATTGATGATGAATTCATATATCCAAAGTATTGGTGAATGAAATAATACTCAAAAGTTTAAAAACAAAGTATCCTTTGCAGTACACCTTAGGTTCTTTAAGAATGGTAATAAATTCGATAGCAGTATAATGAAGAGAGAATTATAAATGTGTCAATGAGCCAATAAAAAGAATGGGGGGATAAAACAAAGTCTTCTAGAATGCTCCACACATCTTTTCTAGATCACTGATGATGAACTTTTTAGAGACCAAGTGCCCAAACTGTGACCCTCATTTGCATGTGAGTCACTCCCTTACCCCAGGCAGGAGAGGGAGGAAATGCTCCCATTGGGTTTCTGGGCAGAGGGGCAGGTCACATGAGACGTGTCCTCAGGCCCATTCGTGGAAAGGAGGAAGGGAGCAGCTCCCACTGGCACATGTGCCCATAGGTTTGCTAACATGGTTCTAAATAATAGCACAATAAGCAGAACCAGAACATTGTACACAGAGACTAATACACTGTGGTATAATCGAACATAATGGACTTCTCCATTAGCGGCGGTGTAATGTCCCTGAACAATCTGCAGGGATCTAGGAGAAAAAAACACCATTCATAAGCAGAGGATAAACTGTGGGAGTAGAAACACCAAGGAAAAGCAACTGCCTGACTACAGCGGTTTAGGGGACATGACAGAGGAGAGACTCTAAACGAACACTCTAATGCAAATACTATCAACATAGCAATGGGTTCAAATCAAGAAAACATCTAATGCCCAGTGGAATCACGTGTCGGCTATGGGGGGTGGGGGGGAGGAAAAGAAAATGATCTATGTCTTTAACGAATAATGCTTGGAAATGATCAAATAAAATATAAAAAAAAATAATAGCACAATACTACTGTCATTTCTCTCAAGATCAATACATTTCATCACCCATTTATTAAGTGATTATTATATGAACAGTACTATTCTAGGTACAGTAAGAATATTCAATATTAAAATAAAAATGAGTGTTCATTCAAAATCTATATCAGATTGCTTATCATCTCAGAGAGGGAAGAGGGAAATGAGGGAATCTGAAACTCAAAATTGAAAAAAGTCAAAAACCTTTTTACATGTAATTTTGGGGGGAAATTATTTTTAAAAATATTTAAATGAAAGCATTCTAGAAAATTGATTGCCTTTTAAAAAAACTCCTAATTTAATAGTCAATAAGTCAGGAATTTAAAAAATGTCCATTACTGGTACTAGTTGTTCTCTACAAATTCTCTCTAGGGGTATGTAAAAGGTAGAAAAGAAGACATTAAGGGTTGTCTTGTAGGAGGGAAAAGGGGCAGAATATATTTGGGATTTTAGTAAGAAACCTCTTGATAATGTCTTGAATATTTGTTTCCCATTTCACAGAAAGAGATATATTAATAAAGCTCAAGTGACAACTGTTATTTCAATGGCACATCATCCCTTTCCCAAATTTTAAGCATAAGATAGGATAAGCGTAAGAAAGTGCATGCTGGTATGTGTGCACACACACACACCTATTTGTGTTGTTTGAATGGTCTCTATATTTTTCCATTGGTTACTTTTATGGTGTTATCAAAAGGAAATGGGACTTTTTGATGGCACTTAAAGAGCCTCCAGTTACTGAAGTATCTCTCAATAATTATGTATATAAATAACTTGCTTTAAAATGAACAGTTTTAAACAGTATAAAGTATAATCAAACTTTAATAAAGAAAAACTAACCAAAATTTCCTACTAATTTTCAAGATAGGGCTTTATGACAATAAGCAGAATTAAATAGGGGGAAAAAATCTTTAGAACATGTCTTGAGGTCAATCAATATGCATCCAGGTCATTACCTTTATACCAGAATTCTTAACCTCTTGTGTCATATAGCACTTTGACAGAGTACTAAAGCCTATGGACCCCTTCTTAGAATAAAAATTTTAAATATATACAATATGTGATTACAAAGGGAACCAATTCATAGTTTGATCATTACACAGTATTGCAATTATTGTGTATAATGATCTCCTGGAAGAGCTTCTATTCTACACCATCTATGAGACTTTTAGATGATATCAAATGCCACTTGAATGGTAATTGGCTAGCACATATTCCAAGCAGTCAAGTAAAATAAATGAAATTCTTGAGCTGCAGAGAATTTACTGAAAGGTTTCAAAACAAACTGTTAAAAGGGACAAAATACTTAATTTTTGAAAACAGTCTTTTCTTGCCAGAAAGACCAAAAGTGTGATGAGTAGAGAAATAACTAATATCCAAAAGTAAGAAATCATCTTTCTAGCAGAGATGAAAGACACCATCAAAAATTGCTATATGGGCAAATGAATGAGTCACAAGTTAGAAATGTGAAAAAACTTACCTCCACACTTTGGGTTTGGGCAGTTGCTGGCTAAATCCAAGTATCGAACAAGGTTTCCAGGAAGGTCACAAGGAGTGTAGGCAATATTTCGAGTTTTAATGGTCCGACCAGCTAATTCCAGGAGAGTTGGTGGGTCGTAAGTTAAATCTCTGACAAAACGAACCACCAAGGGATTACCTCGCAAACTCAATTCTTGCAAATGTACTAGGCTAAGAATCTCCCGAGGCAGGTATGTCAGAAGGTTATTATGGAGGCTAAGGGAACGAAGGGAATTCAACCTAGAATGAATAAAATATCAAATTATTGGCAGGAAAAATATATTAGCAAGAATTACTCAATAGATAAAAATGAGTGATAGAATTACTTCATATTTTTTAAAAAATCCTTTAAAATGTGCATATGTCAATTCTGTCCCACTTTAAAGAATAAAGAAGGTAAGAATAATGGTGTTAGGGATTGGAAGAAAAACTCCTACAACAGCAGCAAGAAAGTTGTGATGTGAATCTGGAAAAATGTGGGTTAGCTTTTAGCCCAGATGGATTAAGGATCTTTGGGCAAGAACAAAAAAGCTATTTTTAGGATTTAGGATTTAGGATTTTTAGGATTTTAGGATATTTTAGGATTTTAGGATTTAGGGTCCTCCTGGCCCAGTGCTTCTGACCTTATTGCCAGCAACAGCTTTAATTTGTGTTTACCTCCCTGTGCTGCTGCTAAACTGTCTTGAGAATTGCTTCTACCTGAGTGTAGTAGAATACTGTTTCAGTAAATGGACTCTGACCCATTGTACTAACTATGTAATAGCAATGTGGGCAGAGGGGAACTGTGAAAGGTTAAAGCTCTTATATGAAGAACCACGGAAAAACATGGCTGCTGTAGTTTCTCTGTACAATTAAAAAAAACAAGCACATTAAATAGTTTTATAACAGAAAACAGATTTTTACTAAACAATTTATCTTCTAGCTGTCTACAAAAGAAAAAAGATACTCTGTAACATGTAATAAATATGTTAAAAAAAATAAGAAAAATAGCTAACAGGAGTCAAAATAGCTGAGTTCTACTCCTGATTCTGCCACTTAATAGTTATGTAATTTTAGGCAAGTCCTGTAACCTAGCACACTTAATTTTCTCATTTGAAAAATGGAGTCTTATAACAATCAAATGCAACAGTGTATATGAAAAGGCTTTGGAAACTGCAAAGGATTATACAAACATATGGAAATAACTTCTATGTCAAATTTTATGTTCCCTTTCTATTTATCCTCAAACAGACTAAATAATAAAGTTGCTTAGGGAAAAGCCACATTTAAAGGATTATAGGATTTAGAACTGGAAAGGACCTTCCAACTCTCATTTTATAAATCAGTGTACTGAGATCCAAAGGTTGACTTGTTCAAGGTCACAAATACAGTAATGGGATTCCAAGATAGATCCTCTACAACATGTTGTTGCTGTTAAACAGCAATTGGCAGGAACTCATTTCACTGCACATCCCAGAGACATAATTCTTATGCACTACTAACTTGAGTAAGTAACTGGCCCATCCTTATATAAGTAGGTTACTGGTAAGAATGCACAAACAGTAATCTTTTGTAATGTTGGACATCTGGATCTATTTAAAGGATCCTGCAACTACTCACTGGGCTAGCTGAGGAGGCACACTTTGAATCTTGTTGTCACACAACACCAAATGATTCAAGGAAGGCAGGTTTGCTAATTCTGGTGGGATCTCTCTGATGAAATTCCCTCCGAGGTACAAAAACTCTAAGCTGCAAAAAAGAAAATAAAAAATTGATTTAGCATCTCATTCAAAATCCTATCACACAGCCACACCACACACAGGGAAAGATAAGTATGATCTGCCAGGTGAGACAGGACACAAACATAAGAAATATTAACTAATGAAACACTAGAACAAGATAACAATATAGAAGGTAACACAAAACACTGCACGTCTGAAAGAAGTTCAAAAAAGGACAAATACAATTTTGTCCTGGTCTTAAGAGGCACAGGAAAAACTACCACATTCCTAGGGCTCTAGACCCCACTGCTGCTACTTACTAATCAGCTTTTTGGATATTAGATTATCTCCCTTGGGAGCCTTACTTTCCTCATCTGTAAAATGGGGGAAACAGTATTTGCTCTTCTCAAAGAATAATTGACTGTAAAGGAAGTGCACTATAAATTCCAAAGTATTTTATCAATTTTAACTGATATCATTACTGGAGGATTGCATGACAACTAAAGGATTAACAGATGGGGTCCAATTTGAGCTAATCTCTGAAAGATGGGTAGGGTTTAGGCTGGGATAAAGAAACTACTTCAGGCTGGGGGAATGGTGTGTTTAAAGAACTCAGAGCTTAAAAATTTCTTACAGATTATCTTCTCCAACCCACTCACTTTAGAGGGGGAAACTGAGGCTCAAAAAGATTAAGAAGTTTATTCAAAGTCACAGTAGTCCTAGTGGCAAAGCTGTAGTTTGAGCCCAGTCTTCTGATCTCAAATCTAGGATTCTGTCAGTTACACCATTTTATTTAGTACAGATCACTTCAGTTATAATGTGGACTCTGGGATGGGAACTAAATAAAAAAGGTAAAAAGTAGAAAGGATTGATAGATGTTAGAAAACTTGACTGTTAAGCTAAAGACTTCAGATTTGAGACTTCAAGCAATTAAAAAGAATTAAAGATTTCTTGAGTAGGACCTGAATGATATAATGAAAGCATTTAAATAATTCAACTTGGAGTCTTGGTGTCCCCCCCTTGCAGGTTTTAGAAGCATCTCAGTAAAATTACACTCAAATTGATTATTAGAATGGAATTAGACACAGTATGTATTTTGTAACAAAATGTAACTGTATAACTCAAGTTTTTGTTTTTGTTTTTTTCCCAGTGGTAGGAGGGAGATCTCTCCAGAAGATCTCTTGGGGACTGGCAGTCTCAAAAACGACTAATTTTTCCTTATCCACCAATATAAAGATCAATATTTCTTTCTCTTAAAATCTGCACAATTCCTAGCCAATACAGAATTTCTACCAAGAAAACCTTAAAAGTGGCACCCCCACCCCCCCAATTTCAACTGAGGGAAATTTTAGGCAGAAATTGTAAAGAGCTCTATCCAGACAGCTTGGCTCTTTTCGGGTTATAGTTTGTCTCTTAAAAAAGCTTCATTTAACTGTAAAGTCAAATAAAAGCAAATTTCCTCTTTTGTGACTAAGTAAACTTTGAGGCTAGGGGTCTTAAAATTTGATGAGAGTGTTATCTATTCTGTTATCAGTCATTGATAAAAAAAATGTAAAAAAAAAGGCAAAATTACAAATTCATTAACATTAGGAAATCTCATCCTGTAAGACTGAATCCATCGATACCCTCCTGCCTCTCTGACTAGAACCTGTGACTGAAGGGCATAGCCATGAGCTCCAGGCCTCCATTTCAGGGAAAAGGTCTACAATACCATCTTCCTGTTCCCCACTAGCTATACCACTTCTGGACTTCCTTCTTACCTAGTGGTTTAATAACCTTATCAAAAAGGGAAAACTAAGTTAGTCTAGCATGCCTTGTTCATGAAAGAGCCCTGCTGGATCTTCATAATCATTCTTTTCCTTCCTAAAGTTTATCAATCAGTTCTTTAATGTTTATCCATTCTAAAATTTTCCTAGGGATTGATATCAAGTTCACTGACTTATATTTGCAAATACCATTTTCCTTTCTTTAAACAAATAAATAAATAAATGGAGGGGGGTTATCTGCCCTTCTCCAATATTGTGGAACCTACTTCTCCTATTTTTCACAACCTTTCAAATATTATTGATAATGGCTCAGTAATCATATTTTTCGGTACTTGAGAATATAGAACATGCAACCTTCTCCTTCAAAGCATGTAAACTCTGAAAGAGATTTTCACTAGCAGAGTAATAATAGGATCCGAACTA
Source organism: Monodelphis domestica (assembly GCF_027887165.1). Classification (NCBI taxonomy): domain Eukaryota; kingdom Metazoa; phylum Chordata; class Mammalia; order Didelphimorphia; family Didelphidae; genus Monodelphis; species Monodelphis domestica. The sequence goes on from NC_077230.1 coordinate 84,249,714, forward strand.
GTTTCTTCAGATCAACCCTGAGAACTGACTCAAAAACAGGTTTCTTGATCTGACTGAAACATCACTGGTTCACAATTTAATAAATTATCCCCCCCAAATCTCTAAATACCAAGATGACATTTTAAAAACAAATTTTTATAATATTTATAATATTTTTTTAAATATTGCATTCAGATATAATACCTTAAAACAGTAAAGTACACAAATATTTCTATTCTTATGCAGATACATTCTTTACAAATAGAATATACAACATAAACCTAACAAACAAATTTTAAAATGCCAACAATCTACTATAACCATATTTAAATAAAACTAGCTAGTTGGATATCTATAGCTGGAATTCTTAAAAGAGAATGCTACTTATATTGCTAACTTTGGAGAATTCCATTTGGGGGACAGGGGCAGGACCTATGATTGGCATAGGGATCCTTGGGGAACATCTACCAATGTGGGTCAACACTGTCTCTGCAGCTTAATTTTAAAAATTTAAAAATAACTGAGATCATGGAGAGGTTAAGAGACTTGTCCAAAGCCACAGTATATTTTAGAGGCAGGACTTGAATCTAGGTCATTCAGACTCTGAAGTCAATTTCCTACCCACTATGTAACTAATTCTGCATCTCAGAGCAGAGCTGAAAAACTTTTAATCGCTTTGGAAAAATATAACTTTTAAAATTCTCCATTAAAAACAGCCAGCTTTCAAATTTCCTCTTCCTTATACTTAGTACTCAAGGAAAACAAATTGTTAGCTGAGGCCAAACAATTAGCAAAATAAAATTTAATAAGCAACATGAGCACCTATGTAAAGTCCAGTATAAAATGTTTTTGAGGGTTATATATATTTCATATCTTCTTTAGTAGCACAACTGAATTAATTATGTAAGCTCTGAGCTTCAATTTAATTAGAACATAAAAAGAGCCACTGTCAGACAGATGTAATGCAACATGGTATTTTCTGCCTCTAAAAGACATTTTTTTTCACGAGAGAGCTTGGTTTGTTTTCTAACATCTCAAAATGTTAGGAATGATGCCAAAAAAAAAAAGAGGACATTCAGAAATAGGCAACTAGGATGGTTTAGCAACTATACTGGACAAATAATATTTTGAGAGAATTGCAGATCTTTAGCCAGGAGAGAAGATATAGGTGGGGGGAATGACATCTCTTCAAATGTTTGGGGGGGGGGGAGTAGGCTTGTTTTTTTTTTGTTTTTTTTTTAATGTAATTGTTCCTTTCTGACAATTGGAGCAGTCAGCAAAATAGATGCTTCACAAAATGGTGAATTAGCAGTCTTTGGAAAAGTTTTAACAGAGGGTATGATGTCCATTTGTAAGGAATGTCGTAGAAACTTGTAATGGAAGCTTAGAATAGATGGTTTCTTGGAAACCTTTAATTCTAATACTGATTTTAGTTTCCCTAGTATTAATATGAATTTACTAAACCCTATTTAAATTTGTTTTCTTCATCTGCCTTTTAGAATAACAAACTGTTTCTTTCCATTTATTTCCCTCTTACCATTTATCTAAGTCTTATTCATTCTTCAAGGTCAGTTAAAGTCATTTTTCCTACATATGAAACTGGAAACATCTCTGAAACCTGATAACATTCAAAGGCTATACTAGTCTTACTGTGACTAACTTATGAATCATTAGCTATTTTATGTTCATTTACCTAGTCTAGATAAATTATGAAACTAATGGATAAAAAGCTGGATGTGAAATCAAGAAGACCTGGGTTTGAATCCTTCACTGTCAGTAACATCTTAGTTGGATTGACTCCATTAAGCAAGTCATTCTTTGAATCTCAGGTGTTTCATCTGAACATTGGGGATATAGCTGTCCTGAAAACCAAACTAGAGATCTATATTGATAGACAGATGTAGATATATATGTAACTTTGCAAATCCCAAAACCCTATGAGTCAGCTTTTATTACAATTACTCTGAGATCAAAATTCCCTATGCTAAAATGTTAAATACATAATACTCAAATTTGATTCAGCCCTGATTTGTTTTTTAATCTTTTTATTTTTTTTTAAATAGCCTCCAAGCTTCTCAATATTTTAGTTGTCCTTTTTAGGAACTAATGATTAATTTGAAGAATTTAATATTTAATATAATTTGGGCAGAAGTTGGAATTTAACCTTTCAAATGTTTGTCAAATGTTGCCTTCCAAAAAGTCATCACCATATCTGTGACTAACCCTGGAGACAGGCTGAATTTCTTAGCCTGGTTTTTTCAACAAGCGGATGTTGGTAGGACCTGCCAAATTTTGTACTCTCTGGCATAGTTTTCTAGAATTTTGTGGCACAAAAAGACAGGAAAACAGAGTTTTCTGTAAGTTGGATCAAATACATATACTTGTTTATATTGAAGCTGATTTCTAAGACTCCTAGTATGTTTGCAGTATACTTATTAATCCTCCCTAGGCAATACTTTAAAGTTTACAAAGTGTTTTCCAAAGATTACCTTTTTTGATCTTCAACATAAACTCGGTGAGCTAAGTATTTCAAATATTATGCCCATTTTATAGATTAGGCAGCAGATCTAGAGGTTAAGTGTCTTGACCATGGTCACAGAGCTATTATGTCAAAGCAAGGTAAGATTTGAATACTGACTCAAATCCACCTGACTCCCTTCAAATTACTAGTCTGGAGAAGAAAATGAAAAAACACTCCAGTATCTTTGCTAAGAAAACTCCATGGACTGTATGGTACACAGGGACACAAAAAGTTGGACATGACTGTATCACTACTATGACGAGAATTACCTCACATTATATCTCTGCCTTCTTGTACTAGAAAAAAATACAAGGAAGAATGCCTACATTAGTGGTCAAATAGCCATTCAAACCTAGGTCTAATTGTCCTTTCCTTGTTTTCAAAGCCCTTTAGTGCCTCCTTATTTATTGTTCATAGGATAAAAATTAACCACTCAGTCCAGCATTTGATGGATCCTTCCATTTCATGTTTCTTACCTTCACATACTCATGTTCCAAACAAACTGGATTCAAGATTTTGTCCTATCTCATCCTGACCTCTCCCACTTCTGGACAGGTCTGGAGTAACTGGCTCCACCCCGCCCCCCTTTTATTCCTTCACAGTCAAATCTAACTCCTAAAGTATCTATTAAAAGATCAACATGTGTGCAAGGATCTATACTAGGTACTGATAATACAAACACAAAATGAAAAACAGTCCATCATCAAGAAGTGTCACTTCTACTGAGTTGCTTTACAGGAGGAGGCTTTTCTGGGTCTTCCCAAGTGAAACTGCTCTCTCCCTTTTCATAGCACTCTTTTTGGATCTCTTTCTCCTCTGCCTTTCAATTTTATCTTGTCATAATTTATTAATACACATGCCTCATTTCCTCTCCTAATGATTATAAGCTACTAACAGGCAGGCAGTGTATGTTTTCATCTTATCATCTACACCTAACAAAGGCTTGGACCTACTACACATGTACTAAAAGTGCCTTACTCAAAGATCATCATGTACAAACTGTTAAATCAAGTCAATATTTTGACTGAGAATATGTACATTATCCTGGAATAAGCCAGTGTATTTTATCTGATCAAGTTACTCTATAATAGCTTTTAATTCAGCTCCCCAACATCTCCAGCATGCCACCTCTTCATCTACTTGGTCATAACCTAACATATAACCTCCTGGACTATCCCAAAGGTCTCCCAGGTTCTAATCTTTCTTTTCCTGTTCACACAGCTGTCAAAATTATCTCCCTAAAGTACAGGTCTGAAATGGCACTTCCTTGATCAGGGCCATTAGTAACTCCCTACTGCCTCTTGGTCAAAATACAAGCTCCTCGTGCTTGGCATTTCATTTTTTACAATCTGGCTCCAGTTTATCTCTCTAGGCCTTATCTTACCTTGCTCCATCTTCATGCATATACACTCCAGACAAATGGACCAACTTTCTGTTCCCTGAACTTACTAGTTTCTATCTTAGGCCTCTATGATGGACTGCATGGCATACTGCTTGCCTGAAATGTAATCATTCATCACCTCCAACTCTCAAGAATGTTTAATTTCCAAGGCTCAGTTCATAATCCATCTCTTATAAGCAAGGTTATAGCAAATCTTTTCCAATTCCCTGCTGGTGTACTCTCAACTAAAATTATTTTGACTTTACTTAACTTTATAAATATTATATTATTCCCCCCACCCCCATATAAATTCCTTAAGGATTGATTATTCATTTTGTCTTTGGATTTCCAGCACCTAGAACAGTTCCTTGAACAGAGTCCAATATAAAATCTTGATTCTGGAAGAATCTACTCTATAGGACTGATTTCAGGTATTCCTATGATCTAATTTATTCACTATACTTCAAGAAGGCTTCTACAGTCCTCTCATCTTCAAAGATTTTGTAAGTAGGGTAAGGGTCAGTATCACTCACATGATACAATCCCTGCCAATTCCAAACGAGTCAGCAAAGATTAAGCGAAAAGTATTTGCTGAAAAGCTAATATAGTTAATTGGTGATACTAAAGGCCCCTTCCTTTGAACTAAAGGGGATTTACAAGGGTTTCATACTTTTTACCGAAAGACAATTGTCTTAATTTTAGAATTTAATGGTTATGACCTAAGCAAAGGAGTAATGAAGCAAAATGGATAAAATGCCAAGAAGATCTGAATTTAAACCTTTCTGCCATATACTTGCTATGTAACTCTAGCCACCTAACCTCAGTGCTCTAGATAACTGATTAAAACTCTAAGTTGAGCTTTATTAGAAGAAGAAATTTTCTCACCTGGGAGTTCTCTATAGCAAAGTGAACCAGATTAAAATGTAATTGGGAAATGTGTAAGAAAATAAAAATACAACATAATGTTAATTTTTGATTTTCCAAATCAATATGTGGGGTACTAGGATGTTTTTTATTTTATGACCCCACTGCATCATAGCAGTAAGTTCACCTAATGATCCCACCCCCATGCTAGATCCTGAGGATACAAAGACAAAACATCCAAAATAGTCCCTGCCTTAGAGGTACTTATACTCTACTTAGGGGAAGGGAACTAGCTAAGAATATGTAGTGTATCAATATAGTTATAAATAGAATGTGTCAAATATGTATCTTATAAGAAATCCTCAAGTTCCCATCATCCCAGTGCAACTACAAAGAAAAATATACCAGGTTTCATAGAATCACAAAATTTGAATCTAAAAGAACCTCAACAGCTTCAACCTACACACAAAAGGAACCAACTCCCCACCCCCTCTTTGCCTCCACTTATACTTGACAGGTGGCTGTTTATCCTTCACTAGATGACCTCCAAGGAAGGGCCACCCAGCACCTCTGGAGGCAAATCCCTTCCCCTTTGGGACAGCTCTATTTAATACCTAGGAAGCTTTTCCTGATATCATGCTAAAATTGGCCTCCCTACAACTTGCACGCATTGCCCCTGGTTCTGCTCCCTGGGGCAAAGCAGAATAAATGAATTCCTCTTTCACAAGACAGTCCTTCTAATCCTAGAAAGACAGCTATGATGATGCACTCTTCTGAGTCTTCTCTTCTTCAGACTAAACATGCCCAGGTAACTTTCTTTCTTTTTTTTTTTGAAAAATGTATCATTTTATTTGTACACTTAAAAAAAGTTGTACACTGAAACTTATAATACAGTTCTGTAAAAGCTACTTATTGCTGGAAGAACTGCCAGGGAAAAGGGAGGGTGTTACCTTTTTCGGTTGAAGATTAGGCAAAGTTAGAGGAATAAACAAAAACACAATAAATTTTTTTTTAAATTTAAGGAACTTTTTCCAGGTACAAATTTTATAAATACAAAAACAAATTCACAAATTTCTTCCAATACTAAATAAATATCTACTTACTAAACTCCAACTGAATACCTCCAGCTAGTATTGGTACAGCACTTTTATTGATATGCAAAAAATTTTATTCATTCATGTGTAATGTTCAAAGGATGTGCTCATAAAAGAATCATAGTCATTTATAGTTTCTAAACTGAGCTACAGTAGATTTCATTTATATTGATAAAAACCTTTCAGTCATCCTCATGTTCCTGACTAAAGGCTCAACATCCTGGCCTTTCCTCTTCTGGATCCTTTCCAGCTTATCAACATCTTTCTTAAACTGTGATTCTCAGAATTGAACATAATACTCTAAATGACGTCAGGTAAGGGCAGAGTGCAAGATTCTGGAAGTGTGCTCCCCTCTAAGAGCAGCCAAAGGTGACATTAGCATTCTTTGGCTGTTATATCACACTGCAGACTCATACTGAACTTGCTACCTAGTAAAACCACTAGAACTTTTTCAGAACAAGGACTGTATAACTATGCCTTCCCTGCTGTATACTTGTGAAATTGACTGTGTCCTATATTTTAAGTTTTTAAATTTATCCATATAAAATTTCATCATATTCAATTTATCCCCAAATTGTAGTCTATCAAGATCTTTTTGAATCATGACTGACTATTTTAATGACTTGAGGGAGGAGCCATTTTCAATATAATACTCAAAATCTATTTTTCTGGATTAGTTTTTGTGACCTCTTTCCTTTAGGCTTAGTGGTTATAATAGAGTAGTTTTAAAGTAAATCTGGAGGTTTAGTGGAAAATGTGATCAAGAGACCCAGATCCTGGTCCCAGTTCTACCAAGGTCACTTTACCTGTTTGGTCCTTAGTTTCCCTGTGTACAAAATGACGAGATTAAACTAGTTGATACCAAGATCTTTTCGGAACTGAATGTTCTAAGATTCTATTAGCTCATGATTAAGTAGCTATGCACTAGATCCTACACTTTGGGTGTCCTTAAACATGACCCAGTACAAACTCCTATTTGTAAGACCACAGATGAAAAGAGAAAGTCCAGTCAGTAGTAGCCTAAAGACTACTACTGCTACAAAGGCTTCAAGTGTCACCAGAAAAACAATGGAAAAAGTACTGGCTCTGAAGGCAACGGACCTAAGATCAATCCTGCCCCTCTTAGCCACTTACTATGTGATTTGGGGCAGATAACCTCGTCTTCTCTGGGTACCAGGAAACTCCCTCATATGCAAAAAGAAGGACTCAATGGCCTCTGCAGTTCCCTCTGCCTCTGGACCTAAGACCTTGTGATATTTCAGGTAACTGAACAGAAGCATTCTTGCAGAGCCAGAAGTTTCTGGTGAGCTGAGGGAGTCTGGAGTCAGAGGATGAGAGGTTAGCTTTTCTTAGGCCTGGAAGAAACTGCCAAAATCACCTAGTTCAATACCTGCATTTTACAAATGAAGGAACTGAAGTGGAAAGGCTAAAGGGACTTGCTTAAAGTCTTCTAATTCCAAATCTAACATTCTTTTCACCTTAGCATCTGTCCAAAGGTTCGTATGGATCCCCTTTTCTCAGAATGCCTTTATTTTTTTTTTAATCCTTACCTTCTGTTTTAGAATAGGTTCCAAGGCAAAAGAGCAGTAAGGGCTAGGTAACTGGGGTTAAATGACTTGCCTAAGGTCACACAGGTAGATGTGTCAAGAGTCATATTTGAACCCAGCACATCCTTGTCCCTAGGCCTGGATCACTTCAGTATGCTTTTAAGTGCACAAAATATATATAACTACAATGGAAAATCATTATATCAAAATAGTTATTAAAGTGTTAAAAAGGTCATTTCAAGAATCCCTTGTTAAGAATTCATGATCTAATCCAATATCCTTTATCTTGAGGAAACTGAGGCTTAGAGAAGTTAACTGACTTTTCCAACAAGGTCTTCTGATTCCAAACGCAGCCCTCTTTCAACACCATCTAGTTCAATATTCTCATTTTGCAGATTAGTTACGTGGAGTCTAGAGTAGTTAAATGACTTGACCAAGGCCTTCTGGCTTAGTATTTAATATGGGCTTATTTACTATTTGCCAGGCACTGTCTTTAGGATACAAAGAAAGGAAAAATGATAGTCCCTGCTCTCAAGGAACTCACATTCTAATGAGGGAGACAACATACAAATAACTAAGGACATATAAAATATATAGTGTAACCGGGAAGTCATTTCAGAGGGAAGACACCATTATGAGGGGAGAACAGAAAAAGGCCTTTCCCAGAAAGTTATATTCCAAACTCAATACTCTTTTCACCTTAACCATCTAGATCAGAAATATTAAAAAATGCAGCCCAAACTAGATTAAAACATCTTTAAGAAATATTTCATAAGTAAAAATGCAATAAAACAGATGATATTACATTTTAAAACAAAGTCAATCTATGCATAGGGGTCTTTGTATACATTTGTTATTGTTGTTCAGTCATTTTCATTCCTGTCTTGACTCCCTGTCCAATTTGGATTTTTTTAGATACTGGAGTGGTTTGCCATTTTCCTCTCCAGCTTATTTTACAGATAAAGAAACAGAGGCAAACAGGGTTAGGTGACTAGCTCAGGAAGTGTCCGAGTTCAGATTTGGACTCAAGAGTTTAGGTTGGGATATCTATCCACTAGATCACCTAACTGCCTTTATGTGTATTTAGGTTCCTTGTTTCTACCCAAATTTGACACCACTGATCCAGAACACTCTTTCTACCACACTGTACATAAAACCATTTTATGTATGGCCTTGGTCAAGTCATTTCAGTTTTTCAGGGTCTTGGTGGTGTGTTCATCTGTCAAATGGAGGTAGTGAGAAGCAATTGATTTCTAAGGAACCACCAGTCCTAAAAACCATACAGTAGTAATCCTACTGTATTCCCTAAGTTAACACCTAGATAAGATTCCCTTGAAGGGATGAACTCCCAGGGGATGGGAGTTGGGGGAAGGAGCCTTCTCTCCCCGGACAGTGTGTCCTAAAGGAGGAGGAGGGGGGGGGGGGATATTCCTTTGTAGAAGGAGTAAGGGGGTGGGCGGAAAGGGGGAGGGGGAGAGGGAGAGGATCTCCCCTGATGACTGAGCACCAGGACGGGGGTTCTCCTTTGGAAGCCAAGAACTAGGTCGTTTCCCTGGAGCACTACGGGATTCTCTTCCTGAAGCAGCAGAAGAGAGTATCTTCCCGGAGAAAAAGTAAAGAATCTCTCCCAGGAGGAGGAGCAGTAGGGGGTCTCTGCTTGGAAATTAGCAGGAGAATTTCTCCCTGGAGGTTGTGTCCTGGGGGGGGGGGGGGACTCTCCTGGAATAAGTCGAGTAGAGAGGCTCTCCCCAGATGCTACGCACTGCAGAGGGGTCGCCCCTGGAGGGGTAGTAGGGAAGTCTCATTCTGGGGCACCAGGGCACGTCCCCCTCACTCCGAGGAGCACTAGGAGGAGGAACAAGGGGAGTTGGGGAGGGGGTCCCCGCGGCTGCAGCAGCACACCAGGGGGCGGAGCATCCCTCCCTCTCACCTGCGGAGATTCTCGATCTCGGGCGGGATGGTGTGAAGCTGGTTGCCACCGAGGCTGAGCGTCTGTAGCGCCCTCATCTCCAGCAGCGCGGGGGGCAGCTCCTGAAAACAGTTGCCGCTAAGGTTGAGCACCTGCAGAGTACGGCAGAGCGGCGCCTGGGCCAGGCCCTTAGGCAGGGAACCGGGCCCGCCGAGTCGGTTGTTCTTGGCCAGCAGCGTGCGCAGGCAGCGCAGGGCCAGCAGCTCGGGCCCCAACGCCACTAACCCGTTGCCGCTCACATCGAGCAGCTGCAGTTGCGGGAAGCTGGCGCCCAGCGTCCGCGGCAGCGACACCAGCCGGTTATGCGGCAGCAGCAGCCGCTGCGTCTCGCGGGACCCCCGCCGCTCCTCAGCCCGCACCTCCAGCTCCAGCGCCAGGGCCTCCGGGGACACGCCCAAGCGAGACAGGTTCAGTTCCGACTCAGAGGCCCCGGGCCCAGCTCCGGCGGCCACGGCCGCCGCCGCTCCGGCCTCCTCCATCCTTCCCAATCTCTCGCAGACTAGCAAGCGGCCCTGTAACCAGGATACGCCCCGCCTATTTCCTGTTCGGGCAATGCGAGGATTGTGCGCGATACACGGTCTCGGGCGGCTTCCGCCAGGACCCCGGAACTTGAGTAAACAGCCTTTGGGAGCTGCGTCGGGGCAGGAGGATTATTCCTAAATGCTAATTACGGGGGTGGGAAGGAGGGAGGGCTCGGAACGACTCCAGACCGCCCCCTCCGCCCCAGTAGAGACCAGAATCAAGTTGCGAGTCTCTGAGATACCCAATTCTGGAAGTTTGAAGTCCGGGCATCCCTCTGGGCCAGCAGCTCCCGCTGGCACAGGAGGACCGAGAAAAGACTTAGCAAGCCTCTTGTCTCAGCTTCTGCCTGACTGTCTCCCAGCAAGAGCTCTGTATGCCACTTGGTTTAACCTGGCTGTCATGAGGCATAGGCATCTACCGTGTCCAAGTGGAACTTTTGTGAGCTTAAGTAATGCTAAGGAAGATGAACCTCGCCTGTGCTTGTATAAATAGTTCGTAGTTACTGGTGCAAATTCCTCTGGCTGTAGCAGAATTGTTTTCACTTCTCACCTCCAGCCCCATCCCCACTCCCCAGGTCACACTAAGGTCTTTGACCCATTTGAGTTTTGCCAATACTGTTTCACGGAAGCTCTTTCACTTGGCAGGTTGTACCCTGATCCAATGCAAAGTTTGTAATGTTTGGTCATTGAGAATTCAATTACAACTGATGCCACAAGCTTCCAACTATCGATTTACAAGCGTCTTTCATTTTTTAAGGATCTTTACACCCTCTCCCCTTTATGTTAAAGAAAAAAAAAGTACCCACACCATCCAGGCTTTAGGGAGTATACCACTTATAAGATGTTTCCTTATAGCAGCGGTTCTCAACCTCTCAATTTGTAGCCATGAGAATACATAATGCATAGCAGGCATTTACATTCCGAATCATAACTAGCAAAATTACAGTTTTGAAGTAGCCACCAAAATCATGTTTTGGTTTGGGGGTCACCGCAACATGAGGAACTGTATTGTGGGGTCACGGCATTAGAAAGGTTGAGAACCACTGCCTTATGGGCTGAGGTAGGCTTCCTTCTTCCACTAGAGAAATCATCCTGGGATTGTTGCACCCAGATGTCTCAAACAAACTGACCACTTAGGAACTCACCCAAACTGGCAGTCAGATGAGGCCTAAAAGTCCTAAATTCCTTTGATTTTGCGTGGGTACTAGTTGACCATTAGTTATACCCCCAAGTTTGCTCAGGTTCTTTGGGAACTTGCCTTAAGGGAAGTCCCACACTGACCTTGTCTCAGACTGAACAATAAACCTTTTGAGTATTTATTGATCTCAGCTGAGATAGAATTAGTAGATGTAATTATACCCTTTTTTGTTCTAGGAGTTTCTTCCATTGTATGACTTTTCTCTTGTGTCCATACTAAAGCTAATCAATTGAACCTTTTTTGTCCAATTATATTCCCCACAAGGTATATAAGACCCCAAGTTCTTCTTTTCTGGGGGAAATCTTTGTAGGATTTTCCCCAGAGACACTGTTCCCAGAGACCCAGAACTTTGGCTCTGTGCATTTTCTGGCCCTTAACTCTGTGTAGTGACCAATCAGAGTGTTGTCTTCCTTGTCCTGATTAAAGACTTGTTCTTTCTAACTACTTTGGTGGTTCTATGTTTTTCAAGGTTTACACTCTCCATATATCCAGTTCATGGAAGAATGAATGATTAGGGCATCCTCAATCCTAAATCCTCCCTCCCTCTTATTTATCAATAAACCTTTTAGTTTTTACAACTGCTTAAAAGACTTAATTGTGGCTGACCCAGTGCACTAAAAGGGGACTGAGGTATCATCCACACACCTCAGTGTGCCCCACTATTTCAATCCACTATTTCATTTGTCCTTGGGCAAGTCACTCACTTCCTATTGCCTCTTCTATCTGAGAATTTATACTGGGGGCAGCTGGGTAGCACAGTGGTGTCAACCAGAAGTGCCCAGTTTATTTAGTTGGGTTGTAGAAACCCCAGGTTTTGACCTTGTCACTGAAGAGTTTTTCCCCTGAGGGAAGGACCTACTTCACCCGACAATGCCCAGGCAATGGGGATTAAGTGATTTGTCCAGGGTCACACAGCTGGGAAGTATCTGAGGTCAAATTTGAATGGAGGACCTCCCATCTCTAGGCCTGGCTCTTAATCCACTGAGCTACCCAGCTGACCCCTCCTGTAATAAACTGGGAAAGGGTTCTGGAGACAAAGAGTCACTCGACTTCAGATTGGGTTTATCTCCCACCTGAAGTGGATTGTCTATTGTCTGGTGAAGTGGGACATTTCCTCAGGGGGAAACCTCTCCTGTGACAAGGTCAAAACCTGGGGTTTCTACCTCCCAACTAAATAAACTGGGGACTAGATTTCCATGTTGACAGTTTCTAATTTGATTCAGGATTTCTGACTTAATATAATTTCTTCATTGGTTAAAAGCTGATTATATTGTTTTGACAAGTATTGAAGGCATATGAAACAAATGGATTAGGGGAGCAGCTGGGTGGCTCAGTTGGTTGGGAGCCAGACCTAGAGAGTTCAAATCTGGCCTCAGACACTATCTAGTTGTGTGACACTGTGCAAGTCACTTAATCTCCCTCCATTGTCTAGCCCCCTCCACTCTTCTGCTTTGATTCCAAGATGGAAAATTAGGGTTTAAAAATAAATAAATAAAACAAATGGATCAGCATTTTAAAAAAGCAAATGCCTTCTTTATAATATTGAATTAAAAAGGTATGATTTCTTGGGTAGCTTTTGTGTTCCTTCTTGCTGTTCCCAAACTCACTAAAGAAGGTGTAAAGGATTACTCTTTTTATTTGTCAGCACTCAATTTGCACCTTTTTTATGTTAAGAAATAGGGGGAAAGGTCTTTGTAAGTCTTTGCCAATGTTTTCACATAAGAATTTAAGGTTTAAAAATGTTCATCAATTAACTGATCATAAAAATTTTGAAATTCCCTTTTAAAAGAAGACTTCATTCAGTAAGAGGAATTATCTCCTGCTGTGGAATTTGTCTCTCTTGTTCATCTTTTCTCACCTGGCTGCTTTACTTTGGGATCTCTTTAACTTCTGGTTGTGTGTGGGATATTTAGGGAACACCAGCACCTTTGATATGAGGACTTGCCAAGTCCTTTTCAGGGCTGCTGATTCACCTTTAGGTGTCTACCTGTCAATTAGCTGTCATCTGTGACTCCAAGAAGCTGTAGCATGCTCAATAGCCACATCCCAATAAAACTGTTTTGGCAGACAGACCAGGTTGAGGGTAACAAGGTAATGACAATCTTTTATGAACTCCCCAACTTTCCTTCTATCCCATAGGAATTTGTCTACAAGGAACTCCCAGACTGAATAATAAGCTATCAAGCACCCATTAAGCACCCTGAATAAGAATGATAGAAATACTCAAGTCCTAAAGACCCTTATTGGTTTCTTGGTTTCTCTTATTGTATTTGGGATCCCTCTCCTAGATAATTTAGCCTCAGACTACAACCTCTTTCTCAATCGTGTATGTAACTGATCAGTGGTCCTTCCTTTCCTATATTCCCTAAAGTGTCTATAAGACCCCAAGTTCTTCAGTTTGTTAGAAATCCCCATTCTTGGTGCATTTTCCTGGAGACATTGTTCCCAGTCTCAGAGTTTAGTTCTGTGTGGTGTCTTGTATATGTACTTGACTCTGTGTAGTATGTAGTAACCATAAGAGCATTGTCTTCATTGTCCTGATTAAAGATGCATTCTTTGTAACTTCTTTGGTGTTTGTGTTTTTCTAGTTACCAGTGAGTTAGGAGGGATTCCCACCCCAAGCATGTGAAAACTTTCTCCAGTGGAATGGGTAGATGAGAACAATTTGTTCCAAAGACCTTGGCCATGAAGGCAACTGCAAGGCATTGTGAAGTATTTAGAACTTGGAGCTCGGTCAGAAGTCAAAGATGGCAAGGTCATCCACTGCATTCCTGGACATTGCCAATTGTTTTGACTTTTGTCCCCCCTTTGGACTTGGATGACTCTGGAAGAAAGTGTGAGACACAAAGTAATGACTTTGTATAACTCTGTCTCACTTAAATCCAATTCCCTCTCAAGTCACTGGTCCTTTTCAGAAATGAAGGTTACATCACAACATTGGGATAACCTCATCATGCCTTAAGATTCCTATTCTCTACTTTCGTCACTACCTTCTGCCTATCTGGTTGAAGGATGGGGCCATGAACTTCAAACCTCCATTAAAGGAGTGATTTCAGCTCAGATATCTCCTCACTCCTCAAAGTAATCCCTGGCTATACTGTTTGGGGACTTCTCTGACTCTATTATGCCCTGGAGACCTGTTCCCTCTTCACCACTTTTCCCCAACTCCCCACTTTTCAGCTTTTCCCATGTATATCTTCCATGTCAGCTTTCTCCATGAGATTGAAAGCTTCTTGAGAGTAACAATTGTCTTTTTTTTTTTTGCATATTTGTATCCCCAGTGCTTAGCACAATGGCTCTGTGTGGATTTTGAGGGCGAGACTCTGCATGGAGGCCTGAGGAAATTGTACCATACTCCTCTCCTGATTAAAGATGTGGTTTTTCAGACTATTTAATAGTTACGTTTTTTCCAGTTTAATACAAGATTGGCAGAAATTCCTAGCTGTGTAATACCCCAGCCTCAGATGGGTTGAGAAAGATGATCAATCTCATTTCATTATCTTTCCCTCTAACCCACACCTCTTCCAAAGGTCCCTATCACTGTCAAAGACACCTGTTCAATTTTCTCCCTCAGCTTACATATGCAGCCAGTTGTCAAACCTTGTCATTTCAATTTCCACATTCAATAGTTCAATATCTAAATACTGCAAACCATGGATTTCTGCTTCCCTGTCCTTTTTTCAGTCACTGGAAGAGCAAATAGCCATCACCCCAAAACTTGTAGGATTTAACAACTGTGACTTCTGTCATTCTTCACATGAGAGCAGGACAAAGTTTTGAAACTGACTGGAGAAACAATATGTGGTGCCTATTGGATATTGATATTAGTCATTATCCCTGCCTCAGGCATCAATCTAGTTTTCACACATTGGCACAGATCTGACCATACTACACCCTTGCTCTAAAAACTCCAGAGGCTTTCTGTTCCCTGAAGGACAAAATACAAAACCTTCTGACATTTAAAATTGTGTACTTTGGGGCTCCTTCCTTTATCTTTCAATGTTTCATTTTTTCCCTTCTTTCCACACCCTCCCCCTTTGTTGTACTGCTTCTGGAAGAGGTGTGGACGAGGAATACTGAAGGGCATTCTAGTCAATGTAAAGTCAGAAGATCAGTAAAATATTTTTAAAAGGTTACATTTTTAATTAATAACATACTCAAAGGGGAAAACAAGCAATATGTAACAGATTTGCAGTTTTGTATATAATCTACTTCTACATTATAAATAGAAATGCTTACTTTGGTATTTCAATTTAGAACTAAAAATAACAATTTGAAAGATGCCACTTAAGCACCTTTGCTAATATTTGTCTACTTTATTGAACACTTTATATATCAATAAGTGATAAGTTCAAAAGAATATGATGGGACAGCTAAGTGGAACAGTGGATAGAGTTCCAGGTCTGGAGTCAGGAGGATCTGGGTTCAAATGTGACCCCAGACACTTCTAGCTGTGTGATCCTGTGCAAGTCACTCAACCCCAATTGCCTGGTGTTTGCCATTCTTTTGTAGAGCTGTTACTAAGACAGAAAGTAAAGATTAAATAAATTAATAAAATAAATAGATAAATATAAATAAATAAATATAAGAAGGTGAGAAAAAAGTTCCACAGGAGTTCAGAGAAATGAGTTATCTAGCTTAGGGCATTAGGGATAGATTCATGAAAGAGGCAACATTTGAAATGGGACTTGAAAATTAGGTAAAATTTTGATAGGGGAGGACATTCCAGATAAAGCTTTCAAAGGCTCAGCAGAAAGCCTTGAATGCTGGACAAAGGAGATGACAAATTAATATTGAGTTTTTCTGAATGTCTGAAGACCCATTTCCCTGCCAGTTAATGTAGATCAGGAGTTCTTAACCTTTTTTCATGTTCACCACTGGCTGTCTGGTGAGATCTGTGGACCTCTTCTCAGACTATGTTTTTAAGAGCATAAAATAAAATACTTGGGCTAAAAGAAAGTCAATTAAACCAAAACAAATACACAGACACATATATATTTTAAACCCTTATTTCACCTTAGATTCAATACTGGGTTTTGGTTCCAAGGCAGAAGATCAATAACAACTGGGCAATGGAGGTTAAATGACTTGCCCAGGGTCACACAACTGAGGCCAAATTTGAACCTAGGACCTTCTCTCTCTAGAGTTGGCTCTCTATCCATTGAGCAACCTAGCTGCTCCCAAATTTATATTTTTTAAAAGTTTGCAAAGCCTAAAGTTAGAAAACCCTGAGTAGAAGTTTCATAAAAGGACAAGATGACCTTGAAAAACCTTTCCAAATCTGAAGTCATACAATTCTAAAAGGCTTTATTGTTTCCCCCTTATTCCAGAAGGATTCATTCCTGGAATCTGGCATCTTTACAAATAATGTCATATTTGGGAACAAAGTGTAAAGTAAAGCATTCTTCAAATTTCTCTCAAATTGTATTCTTGTCAGCATGTTCCTCTCTTGATGGGAAGGTGAGGAAGTTAAATATGTGTTCTCCCTAAGGACCTGTAGCATGAAATGGAGAATTGACCTATTTTTGCTCTGGTTCTTCACTCAAGCTGAATGATTGCTCTGCTTTGGGGTGATACACAATTACTCCTGGCGTCAGCAGAGAAGGAAGCCTCTGTTCTTTTGATTTCTCTGAGTTTGTTTGTTGCAATAATTCTTCTTTGCCAAGGGCAGAATTCTTTGGGGCAAGCAAGGACAGGACTTTGGACATTCAATGTCAGGACCAGGTACTAGATGTGAGCTTAAAGGTTAAATTGAAAAGCCCCCAAAATAAAAAGGTCTATTTTATTCTCTCCTTCTTAGAATGACACATAGGGCACTTTACATATATTTCTATTATAGGAAGGTGCTGACTTCTGGTTTTATAATTTAGTACCTGTGTGATTTTAGACAAGTCATTTGATTTGTGTAGGCCTTAATTTCATCAACTATAAAACTAAGGAATTGAATTACTTTCCATCTCTAAAGGTAAGTTGTCACTAAAGCCTTAGTGCAGTTACAATTTTTAATAGCTTAAAAGGATAATTTAATTTAAGCTTGAATAGCTTAAAACTATAGAAAGAGGAGGCAGCTGGGTGGTTCAGTGGATTGAGAGCCAGGCTTAGAGATGGGAGGTCCTGGGTTCAACTCTGACCTCAAACACTTCCCAGCTGTGTGACCCTGGGCAAGTCACTTGACCCCCATTGCCTAACCCTTACCATTCTTCTGCCTTGGAACCAATACACAGTATTGACTCCAAGAGGGAAGGGAAGGGATTAAAAAAAAAACTATAGAAAGACTTTTGGGACACTCTATTCAATGGTCCAATATGTATATGTCTTATTTCCCCAGTAAGACTACAAGCTTCTTGAGGATAGAGGTGATGTGCCATAGCATAATACTAGGTTATTATTTCCTTTGGATTCCTTAGTGTTTTGTGGCATTGACTTCACACAATATGATATCACATTAATTTTTAGGAGAGGGTTTTTGTTAAAGATGTTTTATAGAGGTAAAATTCAGAACTGGGAATGAGGTTTAGAACTGGAGCCAGGAAGGGCAAGTTCAATTCCTGGTTCTCCCACACCTTAACTGATAGGCACGTGCCCTCAGGAGAACCACTTGACTTGAATGACTCCCAGCTTCCACATTTGTAAAATGGAGACGATTATATGAGTCAGAAGTAGTACCTTCTTATTTACAGATAGGAGAAACAGGAAGAGAGAGAGAGAGAGAGAGAGAGAGAGAGAGAGAGAGAGAGAGAGAGAGAGAGAGAGAGAGAGAGAGAGAGAGAGAGAGAGAGAGAGAGAGAGAGAGAGAGAGAGAGAGAGAGAGAAATGAGAGAGAGAAGGAAGAGAGAGAGAGACAGAGACAGAGAGACAGAGACAGAGAGAGACAGAGACGGAGAGAGAGAGAGAGGGAGAGAGAGAGAAATGAGAGAGAGAGAGAGAGAGAGAGAGAGAGAGAGAGAGAGAGAGAGAGAGAGAGAGAGAGAGAGAGAGAGAAAGAGAAGGAGGGGGAGAGAGAAGGAGGGGAGAGAGATGGAAAGGGAGAGGGAGAGAGAGAGAGAGAGAGAAGGAGAGAGAGAGAAAGAGACAGACAGACAGACAGACAGACAGACAGACAGAATAACACAGGTCGCACAGATAGAAAGGAGTAGTAGTGAAATTCTATCCCAGGTACTTCAGACTGTAAAATTAGTACTTAAAATATATGAACAACAGCAAAAAAACCAATAACAATATCACTCTTTACTACCTGTCTCTCAAAAGTTGTTATAAGGATCAAATGTTTCCTAAAACAAGCCACAATATAAGTATAAGCTACCCAAACCTACTTATTCCGTTCCCATTTAAGATTATCTAACACAGCACTCATTTTAGTGATAAAAATCAGATTCTATCTAAGTAAGGCTAGATAACCCTAGTATAACTGACTGTTCAGCCCTATTGGTGCTTAAATATGATCTCCACCCTGACATCTGAGCAGATGCTGAGCTTAGAATAACTATTTTGTAATTTAAGGATTATCAAGCACCTCTCTCCACCCCATTTTCCATGGATGCCCCCCCTTCCACCCAGACAAACTTTGCCAAGTTCACAGTATTCAGTGGATCCATTTCCATTTACAAATCACAGTTCAGGAGCCCCCACTGATGTATTTACTTGTACTACTTAGCCAGAGAACATGAGTACTTCAAAGCAAAGGCCTTTAATTTCATTGCATAGTAAGGAAAAATATCATTTTCCACATAAATGGGGGGGGCAAAATCTCTCACAAATATACACACCATCAATGGGAAGAGATGTTATTGATGAGGAGGGAATAAGGCAAAAGCAGGTATGTGGAAGGAAGAAATTTTTTTGTTGTTGTTTTTTTTAAACCCTTACCTTCCATCTTGGAGTCAATACTGTGTATCAAGGCAGAAGAGTGGCAAGGGCTAGGCAATGGGGGTCAAGTGACTTGCCCAGGGTCACACAGCTGAGAAGTGTCTGAGGTCAGATTGGAACCTGGGACCTCCAGTCTTTAGGTCTGGCTCTCAATCTACTGAGCTACCCAGCTGCCCTCAGGAAGAACAGATTTTAGGGAAGATATTAGGTCAGAGTATACTTATAGAAGGAACAGTAAAGTGATACTTTAAAATTTAGGGTTTTTTCCTAATTAATAAGGATTTACTTTCTTTCCCTCCTATCCTTTCCCCTCTCTACTGGAAAAAAAAAAGTAAAAGAAAATCCTTGTTACAGATATACATGGATAAACAAATGAAATTCTCACATTGGCCACTCCCCCCTCCCCCCAAATGTATGTCTCATTCTGTAGCTTCAGTCCATTACCTTTTTGCCAGGAGTTAGGATTCTTCATTATAAAAATTATGGTTGGTCATGGCATTGGTTAGAGTTTTTAAGTCTGTCAAGGTGTTTATTTTTATAACATTGCTTTTATTGTATAAATTGTTCTGGTTTTTCCACACTTCATTTGACATGAATTCATATAAGCTTTCCCAGGTTTCTCAGAAGTCAACAAACATTTATTAAGTACCTACTATGTGTCAGGCACTGTGCTAAGCAATGAACCTTCCTATTCATCATTTTTTATGATACAATAGTGTTCAAATACATTCATTTACCATAATTTGTTCAACCATAACTCAATTGATAGACACCCCTTTAGTTTTCAGGGTTTTTGTTAATACAAAAAGAACTGCTATAAATATTTTTGTGTATATAGATTCTTCTCTCTCTTAGATCTCTTTGATAGTATAGACCCAGGAATGGTATCCCTGAGTTAAAGGGTATTAATAGTCTATTGACTTATGAGGCATTGCTTTCTAGAATAGAAGGAATAATTAACAGGAACAGTGCTTTAATGTTTGTTTTCCTACAACCCTTCCAACACTTGTCATTGTCAACTTTGCCAATCTGGTAGGTCTGAACTGGAAAGTCAGTTAATTTAATTTTCATTTCTATATTTATTAGTAATTTTAAGTTCTTAAAAATAGTTATTGATAGCTTGGATTTCTTTCCTTAAGAACTTCCTGTTCATAGTCTTTCAACTTTTATGAATTGGGGTATGGCCCCTATTCTTATAAATTTTAATCAGTTTCTTTTATGTCTTAGAAATGAGATGTTTATCAGAGAAACTTGCTTCAAAGATTTTCCTAAAGTTAACTTTTCCTCTTCTAATTTTAACTGCATTGATTTTGTTTGTACAAAAACTTTTTTTTAATTTGAAAAATTTTATTTAATTAATTTAGAATATTTTCCCATGGTTACATGATTCATGTTCTTTCCCTCCCCTCCTCCCAACTTCCTCCTGTAGCCAACACACAATTCCACTGGGTTTTACCTGTGTCATTGATCAAGACCTATTTTCATATTATTAATATTTGCACTAGGGTGATCATTTAGAGTCTGCATCCCCAATCATATCCCCATCAACCCATGTGATCAAGCACTTGTATTTCTTCTGTATTTCTACTCCCACAGTTTTTCCTCTGGATGTGGAAATCGTTCTTTCTCATAAATCCCTCGAAATTGTCCTGGATTATTGCACTACTGCTAGTAGAGAAGTCCATTACATTGGATTATACCATAATATATCCATCTCTGTGTACAATGTTTTCCTGGTTCTGCTCCTTTCACTCTGAATCAATCTCTGGAGGTTGTTCCAGTTCACAAGGGATTCCTCCAGTTTATTATTCCTTTGAGCACAATAGTATTCCATCACCAATATGTACCACAATTTGTTCAGCCATTCCCCAATCAAAGGGCATCTCCTCATTTTCCAAATTTTTTTTTGCCACCACAAAGAGTGCAGCTATGAATATTTTTTGTACAAAAACTTTTAACTTTTATGTAACCAAAAATATCCATTTCATTTTCTCAAATCATCTCTATCTTTTATTTTGGCAATGAACTCTTCCTCTTCCCAAAGATATGAAAGATAATTTCTTTCTTATCTCTCTAGATTTTTGTTATAGGACCTTCTGTATCTGAGTCATATATCCAGGGATGTGCTAGTAAATATTTAATAACCAACTCTCTAGGGGTGAAATGTGCACAGGATACACTTTTAGTTTTAATCTTCATCATTAATATTTTTTCTAGCACTTTTTAAAGTCTAGACAATCTACAAAACAATAAATCAAGCCCTGGTTTGTTTGCTGATTTCTTAGGTATAAATACTTATTTTAGAAAATTAGGTCTTGGGAAACAGTGCTAGTTGGCTCCAGCCCATCCCTGCACATATTCATTTGGAGATTATCTTGGTGTAATTTTTGCCAGTTCTTTAAAGCCTTTTTTCCCCCATAATGCTGTTAATGAAGGAAGAGATATTAATTATTGAAAAATGTAAAATATAACTGCTGCTATAGATAAACAGTTGGATATCTAATGAGTGGGAAAATAACTGTTTTAATACAAACTGCTAAAGCATGTGCTTTCAGACAAGATTTTGGACAATGTTGCAGGAAGATGATCTGCTGTATAAATTTGAAGACTTGGATCTCTTTGTTAACAATATGGAGTGATGATTCATTTGTGAAAGAATATGAAGAGGCAGAGAAAGATCTTTTATTTATTGAAAAAACTAGCAAAATTTGAGAGTAAAGAAATAAATTTTAAGGACATCAAAGAGATCAGAGATCTTGTGGAAAAGGTCAAGCAGGGTGTGATGGATACCTCTGCTAATATGTACATACCTATTATTTTACCTTTAAAGAGGGTAAAATTAAAAAAAAATGAAAAATCATATAGACATTTAGAGAAGAGGGTAGGTTTGAAAATAATTTTTTGAAAGGATAAATTTAGAGAAATGTGACTTGTTAAGCCAAAGGTGTGAGTCAGGAAACTCTCATTTAAACTAAGTGGCAGGAGAAGGGGAAAAAGCAACCCAGGAAATATCAGCAAGGGAAGAGGAGCCTGAGAAGAGTTAGAGACTCAGCAAGGGGCTGAAAGCTGTGCTATTTATTAGTACCTAGTTCTTGGTAATTTCAAGCAGTTAGTGGAGAAAAGACTGTTCAGCTAAGTGATTCTTAATTGGTCACAGAAAATTGATGTCATTGACCAAAAACACCAATGACAGCTGTTACATTTCAGTGCCACCTGGAGTTCAGAAAAGGTATTTTCCAGAAAGGTTTGTTGCTCTCTGCTGCCACCTCTGTCTTAAGAAGGAAGAGCATAAGGGCTTTGCTGCTGCCTTGGTATCCTGAAGGGAGCTCAATTAATTTCATTCTGATTGAACTGAGTAGCATCTCAGGGAGTGAATAACTGACCAGGCTGATATGCACAGCCTAGAGCTAGCTAGCTTAATAAGTTTGGTAGTAGTCTGTCTAAAGGGAATTGATATTTATATTAAGAGCTAACACTTCCTGAAAGCTCTTTTAAGGGTGGTGGTTAATTGAGTTTTTAAAGGCTAAGTTGAGGAGTTAAAAAGAGAAGAAGAGAAGAAAAGAGAAGGAAGAAGAGGAGAGACATAGAAAGAATAGAGGAAAGGAGAGGAGAAAAGAGAAGAGGAAAGAACGGAAAGGAAAGGAGAGGAGAGGGAAGAGATGAGAAGAAAGCATTTCTCTCACTGAAGAGTGGGTAGGATCAATAGTCAAACAGTGAACAGAATTTCCTGAATGAACCACTAACATTGAAACCTGCTATCTAGAGTTGTGAGTTGCCCTAAACACATACAATTTCCTCCCTCAAGTGTTTCTTATGCCAGTTCCCTATTAAGTATGTGCCCACTTTTCACAAAAACTATTATTAAGTGCATTGGTGGAAAAGTCTGATGGATTATATGAATCTTGTGATGCATTTTATTACTTATATATTCACTTTAATATATTGGTATCTTTAATATAATTTCTCTTGCCTTAATGTTGAATAAGTGGTTATGTGTGAGACCTAAAATTATCCTTATTGTGAATGGTTGGTTATGTAAATTTAATATGTAGATATTTTACCCTGTAAGCAGCTAATTATATAACTAGAAAACACATTAGATGGGGATTTAAGAGGGAAAATGTATTTTCCCTCAACAGGGTTACCTGTTCCAAGTATGATATTATAGGATTGTTTATATTACCTCTTTGTGACTAGACCTAACCTGTAACATTCCATTATTGATGCTATATAGCAGAAGCATTGAAGGAGACCATAGTGCTACCATTTGTCCTACTTTGTTGGTATATGATATGAGTTATTAGTCTAAATCCAATTTCTGCCATATTGCTTTTCATTCTACCAGTTTATTTTTCTTGTGGATGAAACCATGTTCTCAGGGTATTTGTATATGGCTTTAGGGGAAAATGAGAATCACTGTTATTTTCTGGTAATGCTTTCTAGAAATCCCATTCTTATTTTTCTTTGGAGGGTAGTATTATTAGGCTAAAGGACTTAAAGGCCTGGAAGAAAGGTGGAACTCACTGGAAAGGGAGAATTGTTTTGATTATTATGAACTGCTATAGATCTTGCCATTACATTTTCTGTGATGTAGAATAAAGCTTGTCCTGTGTTCAACATAAACATGGTTACTCTCTGTGTTTGCATGGAATCTGGAGCCTCTATTATCTATATTTTTTGACAACTAGATTTGAACTGTATTTGAGACATATTCTGAAATTTCCTGAAAAGAACTCTGGATAGGAAAAACATAAGCCAAAGAGAAAGTGAAACTTTGGGGGTAGCACATAGATTGAACCAGATTCATGTAAAGGATACTTAAGGTTCTAGACCACAAGTTATAATTAATTGATTTTATGGATTTGCTACTTCTTGTCCCTGTTTTGCATATGCAATTGAGTAATCTTTGCTCTGTATTAAAGAAAAGGGTAGGTGTGCAGCCTAAAGTAGATTGAATCTGGATTTAAATTCAGATTCCATAACCTTTACATACCTGCTGCCTTGAAATTTTTGGTTTTGAATATCTCACATGGTTATATAATTTAGTCTTCATGTTTTGCCTGAACTATTGCGATTTGCTGCTGCTTTTAAAAAAATCTATGAGGGGCAAAAGCAAGACAATTGGTATTGCCTAGTGTCTTGGGAATGACTTGCCCAGGGTCACACAACTGGTAGTGTCTGAGGCTTAGATTTGAGCCCAGGTCCTCCCAACACCAGGCCTAGTGCTCTATCCACTGTGATTCTGAGCTGCCCCTGCAATTAGCTTCTAAATATTGTTCCTACCTCAAGGCTTTTTCTCCACTTCAATTGCCATACAGCTACAAAAGTGATATTCCTAAAGCATAAATCTGACCATATCTCTCCTCTGCCCAATAAACTCTATTGTCTTCCCATTATGTATAAGATTAAAAAAATCTTAATAGTACTAAAAACCCTTCACAAAAAATCTTCCTTCGATCTACCTTTTTAGCCTTTTACATGATTTCCCTTCTTATATAAGAGAGCCTGGCCAAACTGATTCACTTTGCTAATAAATATACATAAATACATATAAATATAATTCTAGGCATGTGTATATATGGATACATACATAGATTATGTACATTATTAAAGGAATTTTCTTAATCTCTCCCACTGTCTAGTTTAAGAGGGGAAGAGAACAGGGTTTCTCAGTGGGTCAGAGAACTGACAGGTTCAGTGAGCAGTGAGTCAGGGCTGAAGATCCTGTTACCAAGGAGACCAGGACACTGAGGAGAGGAAGTGGGAACTGCTTTCTGGCAGGAAGGTTGTAAAATGGGAGTTGGTCAGTGAGGAGATAAAGGAAGTAGCCACTGAGGGAAGAGGTTCTTTTTGCCTCTAGATCTCTGGAGAACTGGAGGTCTGGCTCTCAGCTTAAGGGGTTGCTGGCAGTTGATTGGTGACAGTTGGCTGTCTATTGTTTTAGGGAGTTAGTTAGTTAATATTTTATGGATAGAGTAGAGTAGAACAGGCCTGGTGTGCCAGGCAGAAGAACCTATCCTAAGAAGACAGTTAGAGAAAGTATTAGGAAATTTTAGGTAGTTATTAGAAATTATTTTTTAGTGAGACTTAGTTTAGCTAGATTTATAGGGTATATGATTAATAATCTTTCTTTTTTTCTTTTCTAGCTTTCCATCTGTATTTCTTTCTAAATTAAACCGTTTTTATTAAACTGCTCTCACTTTGTCAAACTCCTACATTTTACTCTTACAACATACATATATGTAAACATGCAGATTTATGTATATATACCTGCACAGAAATGCCCATTATTTATGTACATATACATATATAGTATGCCCATATTTGCATATGTGCATGTATACAGATGTGGTATGTATGTGTATATGTCTGTGAGAACTGAATTTAAGTTTTTCCTTGTGGGAAATGGACTATTTCTATTTGTAGAATGTCACCCCAAAATACTTTTCTAAATCCTCCTTTAATGGTTTCCTGAAATATAGTGATCAGATTCTTTTTTTATTTTTAATATTTTCTGGATTCTTGATCCTGAAGTTGCTACACCTTGGCTTAGCCTCCAAATCAATCATTTACAGCTTTGTGATTTCCAAATCTCTTTCAAAATGAGTTATTTTCCATTTGTTTTTCCACTTCAGTTGTCCTATCTGCAAATTTGTTTTCAACTGGCCCAATTTCAGTAATTCTATATATTGTTATTTTCTGATTTTCTGTTATATTCTTCATTTTGGTAATATTTGCAGTATTTCTACTTGATATCTCTTAGCATCATTAAGTTATAGCCTCAGGTCTTTTAGAAAAATTTTAGCTATTCCAAGGTTTTTTAAATCTCTTGTCCTTAGCAGGGTTCCTTCTTGTCTTTAAATCTTCCTTGTTGCCCTCACCATTGAACTCTCCTATATAAAAAAGAAAAAAATATATTTAAGCAAAACCAAGAGACATAACAACCAGCACCTAACAGAGTATAATACACCCTACACTCAAAGTTCTCCTCTTCATTACTGAAAGGAGAGAGATGTGCTTCACCTTCACTTCTCTAGAGTTAGAATGTTCATTGTAATTAATCAGTCCCACTGCCTTTTAGTGTTGTTTTCATCTAAATCGTTGTAGTCACTGTTTATCTTGTCCTCTCATTTCTGATGGCTTCAATCTGGATTCATTCCAGAAAGTCTGTATTTCTCTAAAATTTTCATATGTGTTATTTCTTGCTGTGTAAAAATATTCCACTATGTTTATGTCATAGTTTAGTTAGCTATTCACCAATTAATGGACACCTACTTCATTTCTAGGTTTTTTGTTTGTTGTTGTTGCCTTTGTTTTTGCTACCACAAAGAGTAGCTGCTATGACTATCTTGGTAGAGATGTGACTTTCTTTTTTGCTTCCTTGGATACCTGGCCAATTTCTAAGAACTCCACAATCCTTAAATATGTCCTAGAAAATATTTAGCAACTGTATGTCCTTAAGCCACAGACACTAATTTTCCTCCTTTCCCAGAATCCTGTACCTCTGACAGAACCATCTTCTTGGAAGTCAATCTGGCCAACTCCATCAACACTTAGATAAAGAGATAAAGATTTATAAGGCAAAAAAAGTATTCTGGTTACTTCTTGACACCTATTCTTCTCTCATTGTTACCCCAAGAGTAACATTTGCACAAAATCAGGAAGCTAGGATAAGACAGGTTCTTGCCAAGTTCCAAAGTGTAGATAAGCCTACATGAGTTCTTTTTCAGATAATAACAATATTAAATAGTAGATGTAAAATAGTTGTGTTGTAAAAAGTATATAATTGCTCATCAAATTGGCAGAATAATCCCTCCTAGAATCATTTGGTGCATTTTTTTTTAGCTTTATCTCTTTAGGAGTAACCAGAGACACAAAATAAAGAAAGCAATTCTCTGGAAACCACAACCATAGAAGAAGAACCAGGTGGAACATGGTGGGTAGGCATGCCATAAATATTTGTTGACCAATTGGATTTATCCTACCCTACTATAGATTAAAATATAAAATCACAAAACTGACTTAGCTAGTGTTATACACTCGTCTCACTTAAAGTCCTCCATTGGAGACTATCATCTCTTTCCTTGGCCCTTCCCACTTTGATCTGGGGACACACCCTTCCTTCCTCAACCAGACATCCTCCATCTCAGAGGATTCACCTGGCTATGCAGAGGGACCAGTTGTGATACAGGTAAGCATCAGCATTTTCAGTGGGGATCTTTTATTAATTTAGAGGATGAGAGTTATTGTCCATTTTGTAAATATGTTTTCACTTAGATATTTATACATAGCTAATTTCTTAGAGGCCTAATAATTTTCTATATGACAGGAGGCAATATCCATGTGCATTACTAACATTTTCTTTCTTACTCTATTTTCTATTCTTTCCCCAGCTTTATGTGATTTCCTCCCCTTTCCCATGTATTATAGAATCACATAGCATCCATAATCCTTTTTGTAGTTATTTTTCACCTATGATAAAGACCTGTTTTCTAGGAAGCTCATTATTTATTTGATTAATTTTCAGAACTTACTTTATTCTTTGTGTGTCATATAGCTTTCTCACCACCTTTAGCCCCTTTCTCTTGGTGTGCCAAATGGCTTTTCTTTCTTTTTTTAAAATTCTTGTCATTTTAAACACTTAAAAAATGTTCTTAGTATCTGAAATTCAGGGAATGCAAATTTCTAAATGAAAGAGTATCTTAACAATTGTTACTCTGATCAGCTAATCCTCACATCCAGTCCCTGTCTAATACTTGTCACACTAAGCAAAAGGACACACTTCTGCTTCAGTCTATGCCTCTGAAGTGCTCTGGGTTCCTCCCCACCCCCCAACTTTTCACCAATTCACCAAATACAACTGGGATTACTCAGGTGGCAGTTGGTTTTATCTTGCTTGTTTGGCTTCATTCTCTAGAGCCTATTAAATTACAGAGATAGCAGCATAAGGAAATTACTACTTCTCTGCCCCCAACCATCTGTGCATTATATCTATACATCAGCTCTCTGCCAACATCTTAATATAGCTGAAGGCAGAAGACCCCTAAAAGTGCCTTTGGAAATAGATTTGCACTTGGTGAGATGCTGGAGGGCCTTATATTAGCTGTTGGTTTTCAGTGGATACAGGGAAATAAAAAAGCAAATATGCCTAAGAAGATCAGATACATTTACTCCTCACCTTTGTTGGAGCTTCTTAAAGCCTGGAATAGGAACTCTTTCCATCAAGGGCCAGTGACGCACAGGGGAAAATATACGTGTCATCTTCAAGAACAGGGAACATATAAACCTAATTGCTTTTAAATAAATATGTTGATAAAATATATTTAAATTTTATACTGTGGACAGTTAAGGAATAGAGAAAGATGAAGGGAGAAGGAGTAATAGAGATATAAAAAGAAAAAAACCACAAGGCTATGGAGGGCCAAGTGAAGTCATCAAGAGGCATTATACAAATTGCTAAAGGATGCAAAGAAAGGCAAAAACCCAAAAGAAGTCAAAACCAGTCCCTCATCTCAAGGAGCTCCCAGTCTAATGGGAGAGACAACATGCAAATAACCTTGTACAAATGGGATATTGGCAAGATGAATTGGGCATAATCTCAAAGCAAAGGCACTAGCATGAAGGGCTTCTTATGGAAAGTGAGATTTTAACTGATACTTGAAGGAAGCCAGGAGGCAGAGGTAATATGGAGGGAGAGCGTTCCAGGTATGAGGGATAGCCAGTGAAAATAACAATCAGGAGATGAAAAGGCAAGGAGCTTTGGGTCACTGGCTACACAGAATACATGGGCAGAAAGGAGGAAGGCATAAGAAGATTGGAAAAGGGGGCCAGGTTATAAAAAAGCTTTAAATGGCAAAAAGAGTTTATATTGAACCCCCAGGAGGTAACAGGTTTCTATGAAGTTTCTCAAAGAGGAGAAGAATAGATGTGGATCACATACACACCTGTAATTTAGGAAGATCAATTTGACATCTGAGGGGATGAGAGACTAGAATGAGGAAAGGCTTGAGACAGGGTAACCACGTAGGAAAAACTGGTAGGAAAAGGAAGAGATTCAGGAATGGGAGTATCCTTTTATATAAGACTTCTCTGCAAGGAGAAGAAACAAAGAGGACAGAGAGAAGGAAAAGAGAGATACAAAGAAATAGGGGGAAAGATGCAAAAAATAAAGGAGAGGGGGAATTCAATGGGCAGAGAAAGACACATCTTAGACCTAGGCAAGGGTTCTTAACCTTTGTTGTATTATGAACTCCTTTGGCGTTCTGATAAAGCCTATGGATCCTTTCTCAAGTTAATATTATAATACTTTAAAAAATACAAGGCATTTCAAAGAAATACAATTCTGTTGAAATACAGTAGCAAAAGGTTTTTTTGAAGTTCGTGGATCCTGGAGAAAGAATCCCTGAAGAGTGGTAAGGGAAAAAAAAAAAAGAGAAATGTGGAATAAAAAGGCAGAGACTGGTGGAAAGATGAGGACAGTCACAGAAATGGCTAACACTACCTTCCTGTTTCATAGCCTGATTTAATGTTTTCCCCCTAATCTAACTTCAGGACCTTTGCCTTTTCTGTCTCTGGTAAGAAGACTTGAAGGGAGGCTGTTACTTTGTATGTTGTGACCAGATAAATAGTACCTCAGTTTAGTTTTCTGGTGTTTCTAGAATTTGACGACTGTGTTGTTGGTTCCCCACCCCTGTCCCTTCTCAGGCTCTAAGTTTTATACTATTATAAGGTTAGAGTATTCCTTTCCAAAATGAGAAATAGTTTGTCTACTTTTTCTTCATTGCTTCACATGCTACAAAGGTAAATGAGAGGCCCTGGTGGAACACCAAAGGAAATGAAAGGTGTAGATTTTTGTTAGGCTGTAGTACCTCCCATGACATTGGACATGGGCCCCTAGTCCCCTCGGGAAGGGACCTACATCTTCCGAGAGGACATGACAAAGGCCTTTGATTGGTCCCTGGTAACTATAATTCCTGAAGATTGTTTGCCTGACATCCATAAGGATGCTCACTTGCCTCCCTCTGTGACCTGCTTATAAGAGCTCTGAGTCTCTCTCTATCCACCTTTTTTAGATCCTTATTTTTTTCTTCTGACTGTCTTCCTTGGACTTGGAGGGAGAAGAAGTCCCCAGCCCCAGCAGAACATGACAACTTAGAAAACTATGAGAATGTTCTTGTATACAACCTATGATTCAAGGTTCCTAAATTGCCCCATTGATGATGCCTTCTTCTGCCCTTCTCTCTTCTCTGAGCAGAGGTCAACAACCAGTGATTCCAGAAACACTGATATCTTTTGTCCCAGATACCTCTTGAGCAAACCTAAATTTGAGAGCTTCTGAGTTCTGGAACAGAGCAAAGAAAGCCAAGTCCTGGCTGGCCACAAGATCTGGCCCTTGGGAGTTGCTTTGATAGTTTAGGTCTCAGGTGATAGCACCTGATTCAGCAGGTGATTCAGCAGTCCCACCTGATTACTTTTGCTTTCTAGTGGAGAGTAGAATAAGTACAATAGGCATTTGGGTGTTTTAAATTTTCTAGGGCTACCTTGAATATATAGTAACTACTGCAGTAGTTAATGTAGCAGAGGAAATAGTATTTGATGACACATCACAGACATGTAAAACACCGAGTGCTCTTTATAGGGGAGATCCTGTAAGATGTGCCCTTTCTTTATTTCCCTGTATCCGCTGAAAACCAACAGCTAATATAAGGTCCTCCAGCATCTCAACAAGTGCAAATCTATTTCCAAGGGCACTTTTAGAAGTTGAGGGAAGACCTCAGTGAGACTGGACTCATTTGGACCCAAATTCATCCTGAGGGTCCTCATCCCAAAGAAGATCTCTCTCTCTCTCTGACTGGCTCTGCTCCATCTATGGAGTAACTTCAAGAAGATCTTTTAAACAAAATTCAGTCCATGCTAATCAGTAGTGGGATCTGTCTGTAAGAATCCACTGTAGTCCCATTCTGAGAAAATTGGGAGACAGACTAAAAAGCAACCTCTTCCCCTCAAGAAACAGAAAACATATGTTGAAAATTATTGCACGTAACTGAAAAAATGATATATTTGAATAAAAAAAGACTGTCAGCAGGTTTTTGTCAAAAACATCCCCAACCATATCATCAACCCATGTGGTCAAGCAGTTGTTTTTTTTTTCTGTGTTTCTACTCCCACAGTTCTTCCTCTGAATGTGGATAGCATCTTTCTCATAAGTCCCTCAGAATTGTCCTGGTTCACTGCATTGCCGCTAGTAGAGAAGTCCATTACATTCGATTGTACCACAGTGTATTAGTCTCTGTGTACAATGTTTTCCTGGTTCTGCTCCTCTCACTCTGCATCACTTCCTGGAGGTATTTCCAGTTCACATGGAATTCCTCCAGTTCATTATTCCTTTGAGCACATACAATTTGTTCAGCCATCCCCCAATTGAAGGGCATCCCCTCATTTTATAAACCATTATTTTTTGCAAGGGTTGAATGGGGAGGAGAAATCTCAACCCACCCACTTTTGCTGCAATTCCAAGGGAGAGCCAGGTTATAGAAAGGAAAAAATGGTCTAAAAATAGTAGTCATTTCTCCTTAGATCTCT
Organism: Monodelphis domestica; assembly: GCF_027887165.1. Classification (NCBI taxonomy): domain Eukaryota; kingdom Metazoa; phylum Chordata; class Mammalia; order Didelphimorphia; family Didelphidae; genus Monodelphis; species Monodelphis domestica. Next base: position 84,281,236 of record NC_077230.1, read on the forward strand.
TAGAGGCTACAGAGGAGGCAGTTCTTCCAGCAAGACTGCATCTTCTTGCACCTCAATCAAATATTCCGAAGTGACAGCTTTAATCTTTTGGAAACAATTAGGAGACTCACCATTTCTTCTCAGCAAGGACCCATGGAAGGCCTATGCCCTTTAATCTCATCAGTTAGATTAAAGGGTCCATCAAACAACCAGAGTTCTCTTGACTCTACCTCCTTACTACTCAGAATTTATTTTTGAAATGAAGGTTTGTTTTTCTAGGGAATTTTGAATTTTTTACATAGGTGGGAAGGAATAAATGGCTTAGGTTTTGGCCATTTTTTTTTTTGAAACTCAGAAACATCTCACAATTTCTTGGTGATAACCAAACCTGAATACCCTCTGAATGTTCAAACCTATCATATCATTTGATATTTGCTCTTTGAAGAAGTAGGCTGACTGTGGGCTGCATTTGGAGCCAATGTTTGCTTAATTATTCTAAGCATTTACTCCTAATCAAATATAGACTGACACTTTTTTCTTTTAGCTGAGTTCTAGAAGTGATAAAGCCAAGATTCCATGACTGGACTGACTCCTGCAATAGCAGGGACCTTATCTTATCTAAATGATGTTATTTCACATAATGTTTAACACTTTTACTATATCCAGTGGGCGATTAATAATTGTTGAGTAAATGAATGAATGTGCATTTATATATACTTTTGTGTCTGATCTTTGTGTTTATCTATGAATTATTAAATTGTGAGCTCTTTGAGGTCAGAAATTGTCATTTTCTTTTCTTTATTTCTCCAGTGCTTAGCACAGAGCCTGGTCAAAGTAGGCTCCTATTAAATACTTATTGACTAACTGATATGCATGTGAATGTGAGTAACAACAGCGCTTATTGTCTATTTCTATGGGTAAGATTGAGCCTGACTATGTGATGTTTAAATTCATTCACTCAGAAATATTTGTACATTTGGCATTTTTTTAGACAAAATATCTGGGTGACTAAATGAGAACTTTACTTTTGAAAAATGTTACTTTGACACATAAATTAAGCTTAAATATTGCATATATCTGTATGTCACCAACCAGCCTGTGAGTGTCTTCTTGACCTCTTCTTCCTTTCCTTTAAGATGAATTAAATTATTTGTCTTAGTTACCACCAAATAACAGTTCTATATGTTGATCAGGTTGTTAATTATACTCCCCTCTTTTCCTTCCTTCCTTCCTTCCTTCCTTCCTTCCTTCCTTCCTTCCTTCCTTCCTTCCTTCCTTCCTTCCTTCCTTCCTTCCTTCCTTCCTTCCTTCCTTCCTTCCTTCCTTTCCTTTCCTTTCTCCCTCCTTACTGTATTATTCTCAATATATTTTTGGTTAGTAGTAGTAGCAATATTAGTAATTTTAGATCAATATTCCTGAAACTGTAGGTAGAGGTTAAGTTTGAATCATTAGCTTATTATTAGACACAGCTTTGCTCTCCCTTCCCCCTTCCAATTTCTCCCATAAACCTTTAACTGTTTTGCTCAAGTGGAGGATATTCGATTAAATTTTTATAAATTGGGAGTTCATCTGTTTATCTTGGGGCATTCCCTTTGTATCTAAGCAATAAAGTCATGTCTATCTGTATCTTAACCAGGCCTCTCTAATTATTTGAGTGATTAAAGGGGGTGCATCTTGCTATATCAAGAAACCCCAAATTCCCACTCTACACATTCCTTCCCTCCCTCGCCCCCCTCTTCCCTGTTCCTAGATTTAGAAGACATGAGTTCAGTTTTTTCTCCTGACACCTGTGGGGTTTGGAGCACTGGTGACTGTTGGTACAGGGCTACCCCAACCCTATTTGAGGATGACTGTGATCATTTTGACCAAAGTTCTCTCTTGTTAAAGCAGATGCTCTGCCTTTCCCCCTGTGTTGCTTTGAGGATGGCTTCCTTTCTGGTGATGGTCAGCATACTTCTACTCATTCAGCATGCAGGTGAGTCAGTTTACAAAAAGGATTGTGGGTATTCCCTAAGCTAGCTTCCTTTATCTGAGCATGGAAAGGTTTCATTCCCTATTCTACTTGTTTTTTAGAGACCCTCTCTGGACAATTATGTCCTTGTCATTCATTGTACTTCAGTTAACACTTTGCTTTTTAGGCTTCATAAACAGGCCCATGATGCTATTATTTTGCATCAATGAATAGTATAAAAATTATAAACACAAATCAACCAACAAAAATTCTCATCTGTAGAATTTAGATTGTTTACATCCTAGAAGTCTCTCTTTTTTTGAGAGACTGTTTAGTTCAGGTATTTCACTTTATAGGTCAGATTTAGAGAACTGGAAGGAATCTTGGAGGTTATTTAGTTCAGTCCCTGAAGGTTTTTTGGATGAGGAAAGGAAGTCTTAGAGTAGCATTCTGTTTCTGATTACTGAGCCTTTACACACATTGTTCCTGATGCCCAGAGTGCAATTCTTACTCACCTCTGGTCTTAAATCCATCCTTTCCAGCTCAGTTTATGTACCACTTCCAATGCTGATCCTGATCCCCCTAGTTGTTAGTATTCTCTTCTTCCTTAAATTACTATGTTTAACTTATCTATGTACATGTTGTATTCACGCAATAGAATGTAAGCTTCCTGAAGGCAGGGATTATTGAATTTTTAAAAATTAGAATGCCTTGCACAAGGTGTTTAATAAATGCCCTTGTTGGGTTGGTTCGAACAGGACCATCTAAGGTTTCACAGGTAATAAATAGCAGAAACAGGATTTGAATCCAGGCCCTATAGCTTCAAATATAGTATACCTTCCACTAAATCATGGTGGCCTCACATTGCAGAAATTTCAAGGGGGGAAAATCCTTTTAATTGCAGTGGCCATATTTTCTAAACCCAAAATTTAGACACATAGTCTGACAAGGACTATTGCCTTTAGAAAGCATTGTTAAAACTATATACAGAAATATCATAGCTATATAATGGACTGAGATCCACTTCCCAATAAATTAATGATCAACTGCTTGAGTCAGACTTGTTTTCTTAAAATAGGACTGTCCTGGAAAAGCTCACCTTTAGTCACCATGCTGATATCTAGAAAGCATGGGTGGGGGGAATTCAATGCAATGATCTAACTTATAAACAATCCTTAATCATATTAATACTCTCTATGATTTCCAGCAGCTCTACTTGTCTTTCCAAGGTCATGGAAGGCAAATTTAAATCCAGATCCAATATAGTTTAGACTGCAGATCTACCCTTTTCTTTAATAGAGAGCAAAGATTACTCAATTGCATATGCAAAACAGGGACAAGAAGTAGCAAGTCCATAAAATCAATTATTTATAATTTGTGGTCTAGAACCCTAAGTATCCTTTATATGAATCTGGTCCAATCTATGTGCTACCCCCAAAGTTTCACTTTCTCTTTGGCTTATGTTTTTCCTATCCAGAGTTCTTTTCAGGAAATTTCGGAATATGTCTCAACTACAGTTCAAATCTAGTTGTCAAAATATATATAGATAATAGAGGCTCCAGATTCCATGCAAACACAGAGAGTAACCATGTTTATGTTGAACATAGGACAAGCTTTATTCTACATCACAGAAAATGTAATGGCAGGATCTATAGCAGTCCATAATAATCAAAACAATTTTTCTCTCTCTCCAGTGAGTTCCACCTTTCTTCCAGGCCCTTAAGTCCTTTAGCCTAATAATACTACCCTCCAAAGAAAAATAAGAATGGGATTTCTAGAAAGCATTACCAGAAAATAACAGTGATTCTCATTTTCCCCTAAAGCCATACACACATACCTTGAGAACATGGACTCATCCACAAGAAAAATAAACTTTAATTTGCCAGAGGCATCCTTGCTGCCTGGAGAATTCTTGCTTATATTATTTGAAAGGAGGTCCTAGAGTCCACATTCTTTGGCCCAGTCTCAGAGTGTAAATGGTGTACCTTTTCAGCTTGAGAGACCAGAGCTATGGTCAGGAGGACCAAATGACTGACTGGTGAGAGTTTCTGAATCCCAGACTCCTGAATAAAGGAAAAAAAATTCCTGGGAAGTTACGTCCAAGAATAGATCTTTTTAGTGAGAGAAGGATAGATTTCTTGGACAGGTCCATCCTTCGAGGCTAGTGTTAGCAACTTAAAACTCAAGAATTCCAGAGTTTAGCTTCCTGTCTAGAGGAGGAGAAATCCTAGTCAATATGCCTCTTGCTGGGGGAAAGAGATCTCATATATAGCCCTTGAAGTAGGAGTAGCAGTGAGGGACTAGATGGGGGAGCAAGGAACTTGAATACATAATAAACGCTTTTTTGGACTGATTTTATCCTTCACTATAGTTTGAGTTATTTAGGCCATGCAAGTCCTTCAGGAAGAGGTTGCTTCTCTAGCAAGAAGGAAACTCTGGGTGAGGACAACATGAGATAGAGAGAATGTGATTTGGGGGGGTAGTAACCCCCCAATTAGTCCTGAATCATGTAAATTCAGAATTTGGGGTGTTAGATCATAGATTACATATGGAAATGGACTAGAGCTGGTTCTACCCAGCTTGGGAGAACCAGCTAGTAACTTCTCAGTGTAAGCATTTACACTTTGAAAATTTACAAATGCTACAAATCAGGGTCTTGACTGATCATTTTATTCTTGTCTAGACTAGGAAAGTGATAGAAAAAAGGTTAATAATGTAGATTAAACTTGGCTTTTTGGATACCCCGTGTTAATCATTTAGCAGCACACTCCTGGTTATTTTTTTTAAAACCCTTACCTTCTGTCTTGGAATCAATACTAAGTATCCAAGGCAAAAGAGCAGTAAGGGCTAGGCAATTGAGGTTAAGTCATTTGCCCAGGATCACACAGCTGGGATTTGACAGGCAGATTTGAACCCAAGACCTCCCATCTCTAGGCTTCTTTATTTACTGAGCCACCTACTTGCCTTATACTCCTGGTTATTTAACAAGTTAAAGAGATGGGGGTATGTCAGTAGTTGGAAGGAGCATTACATTACATTACAAAATTCTCTAATTACATTAGAGAGACTTCAAATATTATCATGAGAAAAAGGCTAACTATAATAATAGCTAACATTTATATATCACATTTGTGTCAAGGATTTGTGCTAAAACTTTATGATTATTATTTCATTTGGACTTTATATTAATCCTGGGAGATAGGTGCTCTTATTATTATTATTTTGTAAATGAGGAAACTGAGGCAAACAGAGGTTAAATGACTTGTCCAGAGTCACACAACTAATGTAAGTGTGTGAGGTTAGATTTGAACACAAGTCTTCCTGACTCCAGGCCAAGAGTGCTCTTTCCACTGAACCACCTAACTGCCTCATTATCCTCATCAAAAATCAAGCTTCTTGGAATTTGTGCAAAATTGTGCCTGTTTCTGTGGAGTCCTAATTTCTGGGAACTATCTGGCTGCACTTCCCAGAAAGCGACCGAATAAAGCTTCAGGTCTGTTGGCAGAATCTCCCCTTAAAAGACCTTTTTCAGATCTCTTTCAAATCATAAGTCTGGTACAATGTGGTAGAAAAGGAAGGATTCTTGGTTCTTCACTATTTACCAGTCATTAAGTCATTTATTGTGACCTAGCAATCGCTTCACTTTTTTTACTTCATTTTTATCATCCATAAAAGGCGAATGTTGGTCTAAATTCTAAGATTCTTTCCTTCACTAAACCTTATGTTTCCTGATGATATATAATTTTTTTTGGCCCCATTTCACATTTAGCATTACCCTTAACTTCAGATAAGCCAGAACTTTCTTTTTCTTGGTGTTTTTTAATTCTCATTTGTTCCTTAATTCTCAGTATCTCTGAGAAAGTAAGCTTCCCTTCCTTTATTCTTTCACTTCTCCCTCTCATAGTACCCAGACTCCACTGTTCCACCAAATAAAATTTAATAGTCTTTGAGGGCACACAAGTGTCCTTTTTAGCTATAAAATCCCGCCATCTTTGTCATTAACTATCTGTGGGATTTCACTTCCTTTTTCTGAAAGGAAATGAAAAGAGAGGGATGGGGTGGGTTGAGAAGAAGTGGAGTGGAGTTCAACTAAAGGCTGTAAGATTCAGAAATGCCAATGCATTTCATTTACGGGTCTGTTAATGACATAAAGTCCAACCCCTTAGTGCTTGCAGCTATAAATCTCTAAAGAGCTAATAACTGTGTTCGGAGAGATTCAGAACCATGTATTTTGTATTTTACTTAACTTTGTCTCCATCTTTGATGTTTCAGTGGCTATTGACGAATTAAGGGCTCACCCTTACTCTGATGTTACCTTGCCTTGTCATTTCTCCTTTGTGAAAGGCACAGACAAGCTTGAATTTACCTGGGAAAGAGAAGACATCAGAGAGGAATTTGAGGTAGAAGATGACAAGGATTATTTCCAGTTTTTCAGGTTCTATGATTTTTTTGAGGTTTTCTCAAAAGTGGTTTACCAGTTTAGAAATAACATGGAGCAACTAGAGGAGCAGAACTCCATGTATGAGAAAAGAGTTTCTGTGAATCGGGCAGAAATTTCTGAGGGAATCCTGTCCCTCTTATTAAAAAATGTGAATTTCCAGGATCAAGCTATCTACAAGTGCATGGCTGTCTCGCCAATTGGAAGGGGTGAAAGCAAAATTAAGCTAATCGTAGAAGGTAAGGGAATTACCTAGCATTGTAGTTAATTTAATAATAAGCCCTAATGTTTAAATAATGTCTTAAGAATTACAAAGTGGTTTCCCTATGCTGTTTCTCTTGAAGTTCATAACAATCCTGTGTGGTAGATGTAATTTTCCTTCCCATTTTATAGATGGGGCTACAGATGCTGAGAAAGGTTAGCTGTCTTGTCCAGGGTCTCACAGTGTTTGAGACTGGATTTCAACTCAATCCTTCTGACTCCAAGTCCATCACTATCCAATATACCATCTAACTGCCTCTAGAAAATTTCTGAGTGTGGTTTCAAGCTTTGACTCTGGTCAAATTTTACTCAGTTATCTATGAGTTTATCCTCATCTCTCCGGGACACTCAAGGTTCTAGAACTGAAAGGAATCTTAGAAGCTATTTGGTGCAACTCCTCAGTTTGCCCAAGTTTTCACTGCCAGTGGACAGTAGAGCCCTGGAACAGTTCACACCATTTGTTGCCTCTTCACCTTCCTCCAAACTCAGCATAAGTATATTTTAACACTTATTTTCTGTCTTAGAATCAATACTAAATATTAGTGCTAAGGCAGAAAAGTGGTAAAGCCTAGGCAACTGGAGTTAAATGACTTACTCAGGGTCACATAGCTGGATCTTTATCTGCCATGCCACCGGTGCCTTTCGATATTATATTATTCTCTATAGGTTCAAGGGCAGCTAGGTGGAGCAATGGATAGAGCATCAGGCCTGGAGTCAGGAAGACTCATCTTCCTGATTCGAATCTAGCCTCAGACACTAGCTCTGTGACCTTAGGCAAGCCATTTAACCCCCTTGACCTCAGTTTCCTCATCTGTCAAATGAACTGGAGAAGGAAATGGAAAACCACCCCAATAGCTTTGCCAAAAAAATTCTCAAATGGGAATACAGAGAGTAATAACAACAAATATAGGTTTAAACCCTGCTACTGCCATTTGCTACTTTGATTTTTGCTTCAATGGAATTTTTCCCATACTGCATTCAAACACTGAGATTCTCTACCTATGCCAATATTTTTTTTCCTTAAAATTCAGGCTTGAATTTTTCTAACGTGTAGAATCAATATTCTGTCCCCCTGAAGCATCCTCCTTGGATGTTCCATTTTGGTATAAAAGAAAAGAAACTTTTGTTTTCTGGGCATCTATCAGCTTCCTCGTTTGAGAAATGAGTGGAGATGCAACTGGGTCACCTCTAAGCTTCTTTCTTCCTTTAGATTTCCTATTGCATTTCTGTCTGATGTGAAAACAGCTTGTAATCAGGCCCTTTTAAAAATGACCTGCCGGATAGACATCCGAGAAGACTTGTTTTATAAGGGCTAGTTAGTCATTTTCAAATACTTGTAACATGAAAAATGAATCCTTGTTTCTATACATCATCTCTCTCTCTAGGGATATGGACATACATCTTTTTTAATATAGGCTTGTTACAGTTTTTCCTTCAATGGGATTTTTCCCTTACTCCATTCAAACAGGGTAGCTCTGTGGTACAGTAGATAGAGCACCAGGCCTGGAATCAGGAAGATCCATTTTCCTGAGTTACAGCCTGGCCTTGAACACTCACTTGCTGTGTGACCTTGGTCAAGGCATTTTATTCTGTTTGCCTCAGTTTCCTCATTTGTAAATTGAACTGGATAAAGAAATGCAAACCACTCCAATATTCTTTGTCAAGAAAATTCCATATGATGTCATGAAGAGTTGGATGTGACTAATCAACTAATTGGACAGCTTGGTTGCACAGTGGTTAGAGAATGGGCCTGGAGTCAGGAAGATGAGTTTGTCTGGCTTCAGACATTTACTATTTGTACAACCCTGGGCAAGAGTCACTTAATCTTGTTTGCCTTGGTTTCCTCATCTGTAAAATGAACTAGAAAAGGAAATGGCAAACCACTTCACAATCTTTGTCAAGAAAACCCCAAAAAGAAGTCACAAAATTTTGTATATAAATGAAAAATGACTGAACAACAAAAACTAAAAACAAAAAGTGTGAAGAGGCTCATCCAGAGCTGCTTGGCCAAGAAATAGTGGTTTCTTTTGTCCAGGGTAACTCACAAAGACCACCTCCTTAAAGTGTAGAGAGGAGCTTGTGAGCTGGATTGGTGGGCAAATACTCCAAACAATGTAATTTGGGCAATTTGAATTATAAAAGTATAAAGTCATTAATTGTAGTGCACACTGGCTTGTCTTTCCATGGATCAAGGCTGGTGCTGGGATCCCAGGGGCCCAATGACTCAGTTGCCAGTGCTTGACTTCAGCTTGTATTTTCTACTGTCAAATGAAGTACCCACCGGTTCCAGCTCATAGACCACTCTCTGCTCATGTGGGATCCTCTTTTTCTCTCTGTTTGCAAGAGCTGCAGACCTCAGTCTTAGTCTGTTCCTGAGTCTCAAAGACACCAAAATTCTCTGAGTTTAGTTATGTAAGAATGAATGAATTTTAAAAAGTTTATTTATTCTGTACAAGCACTGGGGATATAAAAGGAAGAGGAAGACAGTCTCTGCCTGAAAAAGGAAGACAAGTCTCTGCCTCCAAAAAGCTCAAATCCAGATAAGAGGGATGCCAGTTCTAGGCTTCTTATCAGAGTCTGAATTCTGAAAATAATGACTATGGGGCCAGACAAAAGTTCCAAACAGCTTCATTCGAGTCAGATTTTTATAGAGATATTTCTGTCAAGTCATTGCGTCCTTACATCATATTTAGGGGGCTTTTCTTTCCCACAGAATATTGTTTATGAAGAGGCAGTACCCAAACCATTTCTAGGGCTCTTCTAGAAACCCAAGCAATCCAAGGGGCCAGAGTTCATCCCAGATGGCCACCTGCTGCTCAGTAAACAACCTTGCTGGGGCCTTCTTCAGTGTAAGGAAGCGTCTCTGTGAGAATTGTTGGTGGCTCCTTTCCACCTGGGTCAGACCGACCCAACAAGGGACACATAGGAGGGTTCAACTGCAAATCAATTGGATAGGTCCATTGGTCCTTAAGAGTAGTGGCCAAGCAGATGACAATATGCCTTTTAAAACTTTATTTCCATTTATAAAGATCTGTTTCTGCCACTGAGTGGTTTGATGGTGCTAAAGACTCTGGTGGGGAGAACTTTCCTTCCCTGGGACTTTAGTCGCTATGCCTGAGGAGGCAGAGGCTACAGAACTTGCAGAGGCTTTTGCTGGTTCCTTGTCCACAAAGATTGCTTCCCTGGATGATGCCTGTACCCTAATGGGCTGGAAGAAGGGCTGTCAGTCTGGGTTGGAGGTATTTTAGTCAATTTAGAATATAATTTCAATGATGATGTACTGAATACAAATACAATACATTATCCCTGAATACAACAGATGTCTTGACATTTACCCTGAATCTTCTGTAAGGTGCTCAGTACAATGCTGGGGAGAGATGACTTTGACAAGACTCAATCGATGCCCTCAGGGAGCTTCCAGTTTGGTAGGGTATATAATAATCTACAGTATTATTTGGCAAATGCCCTAGAACATTATAAAGCAAAGAGCTATAGGATGTGAGGAAGAGAAGGTTAGAATCAGGAATGGCCTTGCAGGAAACATGCCAGCTCTTCCATGAAAACTCCCTTGATCCTTTTGGTAAACAACAATCCACCTCCTCACCTTCCCTTTCCCAACAACTTTGAACCTCAAAAAGAACCTGATTTGTTCCTTTTGTATATACTTGTCACATCTTATTACACTGAAATTATTTGTGCATATCCCTTACCCACCCACTAGATTGTGACACCGCTATTTAATTTTTAATCTCTCTATCCCCAGCAGAATATTGTACACATAGTAGATGTTTACAAGCTAGTTGACGTTGAATGTCAGTGCTAGACAGAACCTGAGTTCCTATATATTTCAGTCTATTCCTTGTAGAGATGAGGAGACTGAGACTCCAAGAAATAATATGAGCCATCCAGGATTCCGTAACTAGCCTTAATTTAACTGTAAACGTCTCTGGGGCAGTGGCTCAGCCTAACAAATCTGCATCTTCCCTGTAGCCTTTACCATCATGCCTCGCACATCATAGGCTTTCCCAAAATGTCTGTTGAACTCAGTTGAGCTTCCACCATGTTTAACAGGGCATCTCACGGACTTTCAAGTCCTCTGTTTCCTCTAGTGTCCTGTTATGATTATTGTAGCCTTTAACAACCCAGAACTATTTTCATTGACTATTTGTGCTCTAGTTTGGCGGGGGGACTGGCAAACTTTTAAAAACTATATTCAAACCCTTCAGTGGAGGGTGAAATAGCTATTCCTTTCCTTGGACTGGATGGAGGATTTGCTCCAGGGTTTGCTGTTCCTGGCAAATGATGCCGGAGTTGGACAGCTGCTATGATTCAAATAGCCAGACCTTCTGGACCTCTTAGCCACCTGCCCTAAACTTGTTTGAGGCTCCATGTAAGACCTCTAGGAGCATCCTTCCTGAAGCTGTCTCTCTAGTCATGCTTCCCTTATCCTATTACCCAGCTAGTGAAGTCAGTTTGAACCTGCCCCCATTTCCCTTTCTATTTCTTCGTACATAACATTTTGTGAGAGGGGCCAAGAATGAGAGGAACATGGGCTCTAATACCACTTCTGACACATCCTATTAGGAAGGGCTCTGAGAGGTGGCATGTTGCATAATGAATAATAATAGCCAGCATTTATGTTGCACTTTAAGTTTTCCAAAGCATTTTTAAACATTATCTCACTTAATCTTCATAGAGACCTTAGAAGGTAGGCAATATTATTATTCCCATTTTATAGATGAGGAAAATGAGGTAGTCAGAGGTTAAATGGCTTGCCCAGTATAATACAACTAGTGTCTGAGATCAGATTTGAACTCAGGTCTTCCTGACTCCGGATCTAATCCTCTATCCACTTTACCACCTGGCCACTTAGGCTAGAGGGCTGACCTTGGAGTCAGAATGGCCTGCCTCTGATGCAGGCTAGTTGTAGGATGATATGACAAAGGCAAGACTCAGAGACTAAAAGACTATTCACACCTACATCAGTGGAGGGAGTTTCCACGCTGGGATAGGCATTGAATTTGTGATTACATTGTCACAGAGATCTCTCAGATGAGGAAACTCCTTCTCTGCTTCTTCTCGGTAACTTTATAGTCTTTCATAGATCACTGAGGGTTTAAGGGACTTACCTGAGGTCGTGTTGTTGTGGGGGTGAAGAGGTGCACCCCTTGGATTCGGGAAGGATACCTTTCTGCAAGAATGCAAGCCCCCGAAACTTAGCTTAAAAATAAAAAGAGAAATTTATTAATTTAGAAAGTAATATTGAGAATGGCCAAGAGGATAGCAAGGTGGACCAGCAAGATGGAAGGCTGCTCCCAGAACCTATCAATTCTGGGGATTTTATACTCTTACAATAGATGCTGTGTCATGATGTGGACGTGACTCTAGAGTGGTAGCCACTCAGTTTGGGGTCTGCCTGGAAACATAGGGAATGACCCTCATAAAAGATTCTTTGGTTTTAGGGAACAGACAGAGATGTCTGCGATACAGCCTGAAAGAATCGAGGTGTAGCCTGGAGGTGCATCTCTCTGTCCATCTTAAATCTAAAGGAGGACAATCATGTCAGGGTCCTATTGGGGTCATTGGATGTTTTAGGCTAGCAGTCACAAGGATGTAAGGGAGCAAAGGAGTTTCCCTGATAATAGTTTGCCTGAGTTTCTGGGGGTGCAGTGCCCATGTCACTGTAATCAGCATGAATCCGAGATCAAACTGGAACACAAGTCTTCTTGGCTTTCGGTTCATCTCCTTATTTGCTACATCATAGTCCCCTTCTTTTCACACAGGGCATGAAATGAAATCACAGATAAGGACAAAAAGAAAGCATTTTTACCAAACCTGTGTTTTATTCTCCATTATGTTTCTACTCTCAGGAAACCAATGTTTGATTACACTGTACAAGGGGTTAACATGAAAAGTCAGACCAAGATTCTTGTTTAGCCCCTGAACCTCTCAGGGCAGTTATCACCGGGACTAAAATCAGGCGGCCACTAATTGTTTTGTTATTTTTATAACTAGATTCTGAAGAGCCCCAGGTGGAATTCAAGCAAATCGATGATGAAACTGTGGCCACCTGCGTCTCCACAGGCTGGTACTACCTGCCAAATGTGACTTGGCTGGACAGAGGAGAGAGGGATTTGTCCAATTACAGCACTGTGGAGATCTATGAGGAACAGATGAATGGTGCCCATAGAGTGTTTTCTGTCTTGAAATACCCTGTCAAACTCAATGAGAAATACGTTTGTCGCATAATAGAGACAGATGTGAATTTTCAACCGTTTAGGACAATCCGCAAGTATCCCAGTAAGTGAAACTGTGACTAAAGAGACAGTGAAGTAATTGGTAACTCACCACTAAAAAAACCATCATTAATCACAATTTATGGAATTTCTCTGTTGGGAATTCCAAGCCACTTTGGCTGAGGGGAAGGAGGAGTAAGGATTTTAAAAAGCAAGGAGAAAATGTTTGCTATTTGATAGAAATGGAAGATGGTGGGATAAGGAGGAAAGGTGGAATATCTGAACATTCTGAGGTATTGAGGTCAGGCCCAGTGCCCCTCTTGTCCCAAGTGCTTAATAATTTACAGTCCAGATTATACATAAATCAAGGTTGTACTGGACTGCGGCAGGGACCATCTACCCATGTTGCTAGTAAATATATTCATTCAATAATCATTTATCAAGTACCTACTATGTAGCAGTCAATTGTAATAGGTGCTGTGGTTAAAAAGCAAAATGAAAAATAAGCCTTGCCCTCAAAAGGCTTGTATTCAACTGGAGGCATACAACATTCACACAGAGAGGAAGTACATAAGGCTTGAGAAGGGAGAGGGCACTAAGGACAAGACTTTAGGTAGGTGGCAGCACCTGAGTTGAGTCTTGAAGGGAGCTAAAGATTCTAAGAAGTGAAGATAAGGGCATTGGAACAGCATGTGCACAGACAAGGAAGTGGGAGATGAAATAGAAAGAATGGGAACCAGTTCGGTGGCCCCTTTGCCTAAAATGAAGGAGAATAGCATAAGATAAATCAGAATGACTGCATCCACCAGATAAATTCCAATCCCCCTTAGTGGTTCCAATAGCGCTTGTTCTCCCCATGTTCTATGGAAATCCAAAGTGTCTTTAAATATTGTTTTATCTTTTTTAAAGAAAATGTGATATATATCCCACTCCCAACATTTTATAGTATTTTAATTTTTAAATTAAGATAAAAATCAGTAGACATTTGAGAAATATTGGGGGAAATTAATTTTGTTTCCTTAGAAACTGAAGAAAAAAAAGCATCATTTTATGTCATTTTATACTGTGTTCTTCACTAAAACCCCTTTGTGGCATGGAGTGACCATGGGTTCTCGGAGATTATGCCAGCGAAATAAAAAGTCTGGCAGGCCCAGCCTAGTTGAAAAAGCTATAAGAAGGGATGCGATGATTGACAGATTATCTATCATCTAAGGACCAGCCTGATTAAGTGATGAAGGCTGCATCAGGATGACTTTTTCAACCATAGAAATTCCTAGGGATCTTCTCCTAAGTCATCAGAGGGTTGCAGTCTGCATCAGTGGAGACAGTACTCTCCCTGGCAAAGTCATAGATCTTGGTGGAATGAAATCAAATTAGAAATATGTACCAAGCACTGATGGAGATGAAGCCATATCTCTGTCCTCAGAAGCTTACATTCAACTCAAGACAATTATATTAGCTCCCTAATCAGAGTAAGTACTAGATATTTGAAAGTTTCTTTTTCTTTTAAAACCCTTAGCTTCTGTCCTAGAATCAATACTAAGTATTGGTTCCAAGGCAGAAGAACAGCAAGGGGGCTCTTCTAGGCAATGAAGGTTAAGTAGGTGGCACGGTGGAAAGAGAGTCAGCTCTGGAGTCACGAGGGTCTCAATTCAACCTCAGACGCTTGCTAGCTTTGTGACCCTGGGCAAATTACTTAACCTTGTTTGCCTCAGTTTCCTTATTTGTATAATAAGCTAGAAAAAGGAAATGGCAAACCACTTCAGTGTCTTTGCCAAGAAAACCCCCACATGGGGTCATGCCAAGAAAGACTTGACTGAAGAAATGACTGACTGAAATAAATTATTTGCTAATATGTACACTGGTGCATGCTGACTAGGGGAAAAAAAGGTTTAGTAGGACACATTATTTTGTGACCACTCCATTAATTCTGGGCTGTAGTCCAACACTGTAGCAGAGAATGAGGTCCTGGGGCATGAAGAACAAAACACAATGTTCTGCAGTTCCTAAATAAGCTTTTGCTTGACAGTTTACTCTCTCTTCTCTGTTGATTACCTCCAATTTGTTTGATTGTAGACATATGTATTTTTAAACCCTTACCTACTGTCAATATCAGTTCTAAGATAGAAGAGTGGTAAGGGTTAGGCAATTGAGGTTAAGTGACTTACCCAGGTCCTCCTAACTCCAGGCCTGACTCTCTATCCACTGAGCCACCTAGCTGTCCCCTCTATAGAATTTTTGTATGTTGTCTGTCCCATTAAGTTGTGAGCTCCTTGAGAGAAGGGACTGGGTTTTTGCCTTTCTGTCCCTGGCATTTAGCATGGTGCCTGGCACATACTAGGTGCTTTACAAATTGACTATTAACAGACCATCTACCTTTCAAGGAAGCATATTCTACTTGCAGATTGTTCTAATTCCTTGGAAGCTTTTCCTTATGTCAAATTTAAATCTGCTTCCTTGCAGCTCCTATTGTTTTTCTTCTGTCCTCTGAAGCCAAATAGAGCAATTCTAACTCCTCTCCATGTGTCAAATATTTTAAGATAGCTTCCGTGGCTCCCTTGAATCTCTTCTCTAGGTTAAGCCTCTGCAGTCCTTTGAATGAATTCTCCTAGGACAGCAATTTTGAGGTTCTTCACCGCCAATGTCTCCCTCTTCTGGATTCTCTCCAATTTCTTAATGTCCTTCCTGAGATTTGCTATTCTGAACTGAGCCCAAAACTCCAGGTGTGTTCTGACCAGGGCAGAATGTCCTGTGACCATCAGTGCTTTGAAGCTGGACCCCATGTCTCTCTTCATGCCACTAAGAGTGTGCTAGCATGTTTCGTTGGGATATTACATGGATCAGTCATACTTAATATCCAAATAAATAAAAAAATAAATAAATAGTAAAATAAGTACAATAATAATAAAATGCCCAGATCATTCCCTCAGCTACTTCTCCAATTCTGTTCTATCCTTTCTCAAAAGAGAAGAAAAAATTCATTTTTGGGTCATTTACTCTCCCCCGTCTCTCAGCTTGGAAATAACTAAACAGTTAAAAACAATGTGTAGTCTTTTGGACATCACTAGAGAAATCAGAATCTTCCTCAGGGCACCTGGTTCAGTCTCAGGAAAAGTTAGATATAGACGTCTTCAAGGAATAGCTAATTCATACTTCTTGTTCAGTTTGATTTTCACTCTTACATTCATCCAACAGTGAATAAAAACCTCCTAGATCTTCTCACTTGCCTCTTTACAATCTACTCATTTGTTGGTTCTGACTATTAATTGTCACTTTTTGCCAGTGGTTCATCAGTTCCACTTTACTTTCTTTCCTCTCTATTACACCCTCATAAATTCAGGCAGCATCTTGCCTTACAAATTCTAGAGCACCAACTTAAGAAGAAGAGGGCTTACTGATAAACAGAAACACAGAGACAGTTTATATAGACGTTTTTTTGTCAAGCAAGGGCTTCTCTAGAGTGGAAATGGGAAGGGAGCGGGATACCTGGGAATCTAAATATAACCAAAAAACAAATTAAAAAACAATACTAATAAAAGGGCTTCCTGCTATATGGTGTCTATTAAAAAAAAGGATTTTATTTTGATTTTTCTCTCTGGTCTCCAGGAGTGTATTCAGATGAGAAGGGATTGCCTATAATGCTAAACTTCTATTCCTTGAGTTTTTCTTTTTTTCCTTTTTCAGGAAGAAAGTTTCATCGAATGTATGATTACTATTAGCAACCTGAAGAAAGCTCACGGAGGATCTTCACCCTTTCCTTCTGGCAGTCAACCTAGTTCCCTTTTCCCAGAGGCAACATCTTTTTCAGTACCAACATGACTCTCCAGCCTTCTATTCCTTCTTATCAGCTGCCTTCCCACACTCAAGAAATCTCTGCTCCAGTCTCCTGATCAATTGCTGTCTATTCCAACCATTTTTTAAGAGGCACCTTATCAATAGTTCATGTTATACTCCAAGAACTTCTCTTTGTCCGCCATCTTGTACCCTTCTCTTAGCCCCTGCCTCTACATTCCAATTCTCCTTTATATATTGTCTTCCTCCTTTAGAATGTAAGCTCCTTAAGGATAGAAACTGTCTTGCTTACTTGTATTTGTAGGAGTGCTTAGTACAGTGCCTGGCACATACTAAGTGCTTAATAAATGCTTTGTTTATTTATCTGTTTTCCAACTATGGAATTGCTAGATGTTGCAGTGGATATAGTGCCAGTCATGGAGTCAGGAAGATTCATCTTCCTGAATTCAAATCCATTCTCAGACACTTACTAATTGTGTGACTAAGGGCAAGTCACTTCACCTTGTTGGCTTCAGTTTCTTTATCTATAAAATGTACTATAGAAAGAAATGGCAAATCACTCCAATATCTTTGCCAAGAAAATCCCAAATGGAGTCTCAAAGAGTTGGTCATGACTGTGAACAACTTTACCTACCTATCAATCAATGTAATCCTACTTAATCTTTCCATATTTTACCTGTTTGTCATGCAAAGAAGTAAATTGGCAACAGGTATAGTCTTCAGATTATTGGATACAACCATTTGGTGCCTATTGGGGATCTCTGTCCCTGTATTTAGTGATGAGATACACCTTTGTGTTCTTACAAATGTAATTCCCTAAGTCCATGATGGCTAACCTATGACACATGTGTCAGCACTGACATGCATAGCCATTTTTGATGATATGCGGGCTTGGCTAGGGGAGCTGCATGCTTGCAGCCATGGCTGTTGCCATGCCCCAGCTCAACCTGGTGGGGGGTGGGGGGTGGGGGGGAGGGGCTGCTCCACACACTGGCCATGGGGGCAGGAGGCCAGTGGCAAGCAGCAAGCACCAGGTGCCTGGGGCATGTGGGGTTCCCATGGGGACAGGGAGGAGGAGTGTGCATGCAGAAGTAGTATGCTTGGGAAAGGTAGGCTGCAGGGCTGCAGTCGATGCTCTTGCCCCCCTGCCAGCCAGCTGTGGAGGGACTGGGCTTGGCAGGCAGAAGACTGGACAGGGTTCTAGCCCATGTGCAATGGAAGTGTGCCTGGAATCAATTACCAGACACTTTTAGCACCCTGAAAAATATAGCAATGGCTTTACTCACAATTTTTCCCTCTACATACTTTTGTGAGACCTTATTCTCAGTGTTAAATAATATTGAAACCAACAAAAGAAACAGATTGACTGATGAAGTTAGTAGCACTTGCTTGGGCTTGAAGTATACAAAATACCAACCTTCAATTGAAGATTTAGCCAATGAAATTCAGCAACAAAAAAGTTACTAATAGGCAGATTAGTTAAAGAATTCCCCCTCCCCCTCACTTATCTTAGTTCATGGCACTCCACACAAGTGAAATAATATCAAGACCAACAAAAGAAACCGACTGACAGATGAACAAAGAAGTCACTAAGCAGGTAAATTAAATAATTAGTTTTTGGTGTATTAAATGCAGTTATATATTACAATTATACATTTTTGTTATTTAAACTATAAATATTGCAAAATTATGTTTTTTCTCTCAAAGTGTCACATCACCTGAGTTATGCTCAGTTTTTTGGTGAATTTTGACACATCAAGCTCCAAAGGTTGCCTATCCCTGCCCTAAGTAAAGCTTAAAAGTCTTAAATGGGAAGAAATTAAATTGAATAATAATTAAAAGTATTTTTGCAAGAATTTCTTTTGCAAATTTTGATGCATTTCTTTTGTGAGATATGTATGCTGTTTTGACAGGGTTTTTATAACAACCTAGTCTAATGGAGCCTGTGTTTGGAATCAAACTGGTGGGATTTGAAGGTCAGTTCAGTTGCTCCTTGCCCAAGCAGCCTCAGACAGGTCACTACATTTCCCTGGGCCCTTAGTTTCTGCTTATATGAATAAGGGAGATGAACTAGATGACCTCCAAGGTCCCTTTTAGCTATAAATCTATGAACCTATGTGTAGTACTAAAAGATGTGACTTCTGAGATTTCTCTTTTCTCTATCTTGGTATTGTGGAAATCCTTTGAAGACTAGGAAGATGCACCATGGAAGGAGAGAAGTCTTCCTAAGAGGGTGTATAGCTGAGAAATGAGTAGCACAGACCACACCAATATTTCATAGGATCATAGATTTGGAGACAGGAGAGATCTTAGAGGTCACATAGGCAAATTCCCTCATTTTATAGGTGAGGAAACTGAGTCCAAAGATGTTAGGTGATTTGCCTAGAGTCACACAGTTAGTAAGTGTCTGAAGTGAGATTTGAACTCTGCTTTCCTGACCCCAGGTCCAGCTGTCTAGTACATCCCATTACTTCTCAAAACAAAACATGGATTAGCTTTAATTGGCTAAAGTCTATGTCTTAAAAATTTTTTCTACCCCTTTTAAATTTCATTTTCCAGATCTCCCTTGGCTCCTAGCCTTTTTCTGCCCTTTCTTTCTCCATCTCTCAGTCTCACATTATATATAGACTTCCATCACTCATTTCATTTTTCTTTCATCCCAAAGGGAAGGATAAAACAATATATATATATATATATGTATGTATCAAAAGAGGCATACAGACAGACATCTATCATTCTATCTCTCTATCGTCTCTCTATCCATCCATCCATCCATCCATCCATCCATCCATCCATCCATCCATTTAAATCCATCCATTCTATCCATTTAAATAGCTAGCTATATTTATTAGTGGTAAAGATGGTAGGAGGCAAGTAGAAGTTATAAAAGAGGAGAGAAGATGGGGAATGGTAACTGAAGAATCATCATGGGTGCAGGGATATTGTGTCTTTCTTGTTTTACTGCCTCCACAATTGGTGGGGTCATTTACACACTGGAGGTATTTAGTATCATTTGACTGTAGAAAGCAAATACTTTAATATTAATTTAATAAATGTTTTATGTCTAGCTTTCTGTCTTTCTATTTCTGTCTAATCTTTTCATACCCATCTTGACTGTGATACAGGAACTTCCGATATTCAGTGGACTCAAGTTATGTTAAATATGTACAGCTCATTCTAATAACTCTACAGAGAACACAAAGGAAAACTAGGAAACAGGCATCATGGGGTTGGAGTAAATGATTTCCAAGATTCCTTCCAGCTCAAACATTCTTTGACTGGGAAACAAGAAGTCATGTAGCTAAACAGATGTTTGACTTGCCACATTCCTGAGGTCAGTCTTATTCAGTCCAGACCTCTGAGGTGGGAGTGGGGGAGAAGGAAGGAGAAAAGATTTGAGTCTAATCTAGGCTAATTAGACTTCAGGAAGTTAACTAGTTCCTGAAGTGTTACCTTGCTGTTCAGATGGCCAGAAATGACCCCTACAGGTATCCAGTCCCCCCCCCTCCAAATCCACCCTCCCCCTGAAGTTTAAATTGATTTAGCAGTTTAATGTTCAGGGGACCACAGGGCTGAAAACCAAACTGGGCCCACATAACTTTCCTTAGAGAAACCCCTACTGGATCCTGGAGCCATCCCAATCTCACCACAGTCCTATCCAAATCAATTGTTTTCTTTGGAAAGGGTTGCCATTTTAGGTTTCTATTCCCAGAACACTAAATCAGATGGCTCTTCCATGAAGAAGCCTTCTCTTCTTCTCTGGAGGAAAATAAATAGAAGCTAAAATGAAGCTGGTGAAAGACTGGAAAGAAAGCAAGGTTAGGGAATGTTGGATATTTGCTTTTCATTTTCCCACTTCTTTGAATCATTCTATGACTTCTGATAGAGGGAAGAAAAAAATGGAATTTGAGGTCAAGAGAAACTAAATTAAGGGAAAGGGAATGAAATTTGTAAGATTAAAAATTAATATCCAAATACCCCAAGTATTATATTTAATAAGATTTCTTAATAATAACTTGAGGTGAAGGAAATTAAAAGCTAGAGCAAAGAGGGAGTTAACCCAGCTGCCATCGCGAGAAAAGAGAGAGAGGGTGGGAAAAACATCCAACTATATACAAAACCTGAGAACCTCACATGATGAAGAAAGGAAAGGAATTCTGGGGAATGTAGTCCTGGGGTACAACATTCTAAGTATACATTTCCCCTGTGATCCTTTGGGAGACTAGTGTCCCCAATGGTCATGTAAACATAATCAGCTTATAACGTTAACTAGAGGTATTTACAATATTACAGCTTCTAAAGGGAAATTACAATAATATGGGGATAAGGGGGAAATAAAAGAGAAAAAGAACAAAACCAAATGTTAGGTAATTAGGGGTAGTCCCCTTTTGGCATAAGAGCATACATTAAAAACAAATGCATTCAACCCCCCATAGTTCAAATTCAACATAACTCAAAGTCCACTCTGGATCTTTTGGTGCAGTGTGTGGTCTCTCAGGCTAGAGCAAAGAGGGTGCCATCTTCATGGCACCTTCTCCAAAAAGTTCGCCTTCTGGATTCTGGGAGGTAGTCTCTTGTTCCAAATTAGGCTCAAATTCAAATCTAAGTTCACAACAATAACATAGTCTTCCCCCCCGAGGGTGATAATAAAACAAATTCCATACAGTAGCTACCCTCATTGTCTGTTCTAGCTGTCCTCCATGCCAGAAATGACTCCCTCCTCAACTCCATCTCTATTTCTATTAAGGCTCAACTCAAGGGCCACCTTTAACATGAAACCTTTTCTGATACCTCAACTGTTTCTGCCTTCCTACCCAAAGCACTTTATATCTCATAGAATCAAAGATCTAGTATGGGAAGTGATCTTAGAGCCCATTTAGTCCAATGTCCCTCATATTACAAATTGGGTGACTGGATAGAATGTATAGGTATTTTGCTTTTCTATCCCCAGTGTCCAGAAAACTTCCTGGCATTTAGTAGGTGCTTAATGACTACTTCTTAATGGATTGCCTAAGGTCACACATTTCTCTGAAGTGGGCTTTAAACCTGGATCTTCCTGACTCAGCAAGGTCAAGTAGGTGGGATGGCTAGATGGTGCAGTAGATAGAGTACCAAACATGGAATCAGACACACCTGAGTTCAAATCTAATTTCAGATACTGACTAGCTATATGAGCCTGAGCAAATTACTTTATCCTGTTTGCCTCAGTTTCCTCATCAATAAAATGAGCTGAAGAAGGAAATGGTAAACCACTTCAGTACTTGGCTAAGAAAACCCCAAATGGGGTCACAAAGAGTCAGACATGACTGAAAACAATGAACAGCAACTTCCAGACTCCCAAATTTAATGTTCATTTCTCTGTACCAAATTGACTTACATGTAGTTTAAAGAAAATCTATTTTGTCCATATGCATTTTATTCAATACCCCCCTCCCACATACACACAACCCTCCATCACCTTTGTAAACTTCTTAAGGGCAGAGATTATTATTATTACTTTTGCCTTTATAGCTCCAGCCCCTTAGGGCCTGGCCATAGTAGGTGCTTAATAAATGCTTTACTGATAGATTGCCTAAATGGCAAGTGACATCATATCCAATCTGTGGCTCCAAACTAGTTTCTTCATGGAGATTTAAAGAGGTCCATGGACTTTAGCTAACTGCTCGTTATTAATATTATGGTATTTAAAAATTATTCCTGGAATATTTGCAAGTCAGTAGAAATTCCGTGAAACATTATGAACTCCGAGATGGTCTGCAAAATAAAGGAAGCATGAAAAACTAAAAGAATTCCATAGCTAGGTTGTGATTATTGAAACTTTGCCCCAGAGCACAGAAAATTTGAGGGCACTTGTACTTCCCTAAGCAGAAAAGAAACAAGCCTTGTACTCTGCACACAGCCTGTGCAAAGGTAGAGAAATTTGTGAGCAAGAAAGTCAGTTTAATTGGACTTCAGTGAATGAAGGGGGAAAGAATAATATAGATGAAAAGATAGGTTGGCATTAGGTCATGAAAGGCTTTAAAATCAAAGCTTAAGAAAACAGCAGCCCCAAAACACTTGAGGCTTGGGTCAGAGTCTCCCTACCTCCTAGGAAGCAGAGACCAACTTTAATATAAAGTTCAAAGTCAAGAAATAGGCTGTAAAAATGAGCAAACAAAAAAAGAGGGGGGGGGGAGTGTAGTCTTTTTCAATCATCTGATTCTTTGTGACCCTTTTGGAGTTTTACTGGCAAAGGTAATGGAATATTTGGCATTTCCTTCTTCAGCTCATTTTACAGATAAGGAAACTGAGGTGTTAAGTGAATTATTTAAATTGCAAAGTTTAAATTCCTTTTGAGAAGAATTTTAGGTGAAGAAGATGCTACCTCTCTGAATCCAGAACTGAACTGTTGGAGAAGCCACCATGAAGAAGCCTCCAGACCACAAGTTGCACAAAATTGAACTTTGGGTGTGGTTGATTGAACATTTATTTGTATGTATACTTTTATGCCAAAGGGGACTGCCCCCTAACGGCTTTTTGTCAATGTGTTCAGAAATTATTGGTTTTATTCTTTTTTCTCTTATCCTCACACTATTGTAATCTTTTAAGTTTATTATGTTTTTATGATCCTTTTGGGGAAAAATTAATTTTTCCACAAATGATCACACGGGGGGGGGGATGTAAAAAATAGACTTGAATACAGGACTACAATCCCCATGAGCCTCTGCTCCACTTCCCCAGAATGCCTTGTAATCTCACCTGGGCCGAGATCGAGAAGATATTTAAGCAAAGGCTTTTGAAGGGCTCGGGCGCTTTTGGACTTCCGTTTTTGGAGCAGAGGCGTCTCTTCCATGATGTGAGGTTATTTTGTCTAGGCCTCTGGCCTAGGCACATGTTTCTTACTTGTATATTCTTAATCTTTAACCTTTAATAAACCTCTAAAAAATATATATTCCTTGCAGAGAGAAACTAATTTCTACCTGCCTCAGTCTCTCCATCTCCCCTAAATTTTAACTGTTACACCAGAGTCACAAAGCTATTAAGTTTTTAAGACCAGATTTGAACTCAGGAAGATGAGTTTTCCTGACTCTAGACTGGTACTCTATACATTGTGCCACCTAGATGCCCAACACAAAAAGAACTTGACCATAAAAATCTACAAAGGTGATGCCAATTGATGAAGTGTTTTTAAATTTTAAATAGAAATTTTACAATTGGCTCAGATCCAGCAGATTTCAACAAACCTCTACATATGGGACTAGACCTCAGTAAAGAGAGAATGCTAAATATATAAATCTGGTATTTCTTTTCATAGGAGTGATAATTAAACCCACAGGAGTCCATGAGGTCACCAAGAGATAGAGTATAAATAAAGGAAAGTTCTTGACTTAGGACAGAGCCGTGGGCCTCACAGGAAAGGAACAAAAGATGGTAAGTGATCCAGGAAAGGAGATTAATTCTAATTCTAATGCTCCTTCCACTGTCATGTTTGTTGTTGCTTTTCAGGCATTCTGCAATCATGTCTGACTCTTCATGACCCTATTTGAGTTTTTCTTGGCAGATACTGGAGTGGTTTCCTATTTCCTGCTTCTGCTCAGCTTTTACAGATGAGGAAACCGAAGCAAACTGGGTTAAGTGATTTACCCAAGGTCATTACTAAGGGTCTGAGGACCGATTTGAAACCAGGAAAAAGAGTCTTCCTGACTCCAAGTCTGGTGTTCTATTTACTGAGCCACCATTTCTAAATCATTAACCTTTCTAATGATTATAGAGAGGCAATTTTCTATACGATTACAACTTTAAATCTCAGGTCTAGATCCAAAAACATCTTTCCATGACATGTTTTTTTAAAAAACTCTTTTGTCTTTGAATCAAAACTAAGTATTGGTTCTAAGGCAGAAAAGTGGTAAGGGTTAGGCAATGGGCGTTAAGTAACTTGTCCTAGGAAGAGTCTGAGGTCAAATTTGAATTCAGGACTCCCATCTCCAGACCTGGTGCTCTATCCATTGAGATACCTAGATACTCCTTGCCATGGTATTTTTGTATACTATATTATAGTTTGGAAGGATTTATGTTGAATTTTTAATATTTTTCTTAACAAAATTCTGCTACTTTCTATATTTAAAACCTCTAAGAATTAACAGAATATAATTTCCCCCCACATGGGCTAAAATTTTCAATTTGGGAGCATGAGGGGCAATTGGTGGCTCAGTGGGTTGAGAGCCAGGCTTAAAGATGGGAGGTCCTGGGTTCAAATTTGACCTCAGACACTTCCTAGCTGTGTGACCCTGTGCAAGTCACTTAATCTCCCCATTGTCTAGCCCTTACCACTCTTCTGCCCATGGAACCAATGCATAGTATTGATTCTAAGATGAAAGTAAAGGATTGAAAAAATTTAGGATGGATACCATTGATGTTTTTTCAAACTATCTGATGATTATATCCCTATTCTGAGTATGTGTTCGTGGAAGTAGGGGTATGAGGCAGGAAGAAATGTTTGCATGGCATATTCCAAATCCTGATCACTAGTTCTCAGCCCCCAAACTTCAAAAATCTGTGATTTCAATGGGGCAGGCACACACTCCATCAAGAAGAGGATAGCTCTTCTGTCTTGAATGAGAGGCTGAGGTTAAAAAATAATCCGTCTCTTAGTGACTGTCCTTTTTCTGGGGAGACTCCTGCTTAGTCTTATTCCATGGACTAACAACATTCCTTTTGTGGCAATCCAAGGAATACTGAGCAATAACGCTCCTCTTTCCTACTGTACCCTACTGTCCTTTCAATAAAGACTATACTTCGGAGGCGCAGGAAGGAGACAAAATCCTGCTTCCTCTGCTGGGTTCTGATTCTTTCATAGGTTGCTTAAGTCCCTTCTTAAGGTTCTGACGGCCCCAATCCTATTTTCTTTATAGTATGACTTTTGTGAGGTAAGATCGGTCATCCTAGAGCAGAATTCTATTTGGCCATACTTGGGAAAGGAAAAAAAAACCAATGAAACCATTGTTTTAATTTCTTTATTTGGCAATTATATCTCCAAAGGAGAGGGGGGAGAAATGAACCAATCAGGAATTACAAAAAGGATTAAAATAAATGCCATATGAAAGCCTACTACTGACTACAGTGACCTTTTACCAATGCATTTCCACATGCAAGAGAAATACAAGAAGGCTTACATTTGTTTTAAAGAGCTTTTTGTATGTTGAAAATAAGCATAAAGGAAAAAAATGTCCCTGCAGGCCTATCTCAGAGATAGTTCCTCAGAACTTGGTGGGTGGTGGAAGTGAGGCTGCTTCATAGGTAGAAGACCCATCTGCTCTGGGAGGATGGTCAGGCAGGGGTAGCATTAACGTTTCCATGGATACCTGTTTTTAACCCATACAGTAACCGATTTATAAGACCATAGTTGGGGTAGAGAAAGAAGAGACTCATGGGAGCTTGCTCTAGTGCCCCCTTTCCAAAGAGACAGGAGAATTCTATTTGATGAACTCGTCTTCAATTTCTTCTGTGCAGAGTTCTCAGCAGGAGGATCCCCCAAGCTTGGGCCACAACATCCTTTCCATGAGTTTTTGGGCTGCTCATAAGCAGTCTTCTGATAGAACTGATTAGAGCAGACCTCAGTTTATAGACAAAAATAGGCCAGGTTGTATTAGGATTTCATCTGTTAGACCCAGCTTGTCCCTGTGTTCTGAGAGGCAGCATCATGACTAGCGTAGTGGAATCAAGTCTGTTAGATCTGGGTTTAAATCCCGCCTCAGGCAGTTAGCAATTGCATTACTCTGGCCAGGTCCTTTAATCTTTTGGGGTGTCAGTTTCCTCATCTGTAAAATGAGGGTGTTGGACTCTCTCTGAATTCCCTTCCAGCTCTAAATCTCCGATCCCATATGGAGATGGTAATTTTAAACTGTATCATTGAATTAAGCGATGGTGGAATTGGCTGAGGGAACACTGCTCTGGTAATTTGCTTCCAACCTCACTGCTAGACTCTGATCTTCCCTCTCTCCTCAAGGATTCTGGGATGGGAAAAGAGGCCCATTTTCTGCAAGTGAAAATGTTGATTAAGGCTGGCTATGAGGTTGCATAAGGCACTTAAACAAGGAGATGCTTAGACTGCAGGAATGGAAGAGGGAGTT